>NC_061104.1:52814156-52930261 GCF_015104395.2 Macrobrachium nipponense | reverse complement strand
CCACACTTCACCCGATATATGCCATGTTGCCAGATTTCACAAGATTCCTTACTTCATCTGCGATTTAACTGGATCCAGCCAGGAACTAGAAATTATCCTAATGTTAAGACTTCAGGTTAGTAGCTATGAAAAATACAAATAGTCTTGGAAAATTTTCCATTTTGGGCTTAGCCTGATGTAGGTTATCTGTGTATCAGATTTGTTTCCTTTCTCTGTAACATATGGTTCTATTATTATAATGTTTGAATCTTCTGATTGGTTTTTACTTTTCTGTAGAATTTCTATGGGCCCTGACGGGTCTTTTGGATCATATAATTTATTTGGAACTGGATGTTCCTTTACTGCATTATTATCTTGAACTGACTGAGGGAGATTCAGGGATAATCTTCCAATGGTCATCAACTGTGCCAAATTTTGTCCATCAAGGGGCCCAGAGGTACTAAAAACTTTAGGTGTATTTATGATTAAAAAAAAAAAAGATATAATTCATTGGCTTTTCGTGAAGTGAAATCTTCCGCCAATGGCACAGGTGAGAAATGACTCCCAAATGTCCGCATCCCTACCCTACCCCAAAAGGGGATGGCATGGAATGGAATGGAATGGAATATGAAATTTAGGCTTGAAGCCAAGCACTGGAATCCACAGGGATTATTCAGCGCTATAATGAAACTGGTTTGACATGAATATTTATGTTGATGATTTTATAAACTAAATAAATACAGGCAATTTTAAAATTATGATAAAAAACGGATATCCGTCATAAAAATTATAACTTTGCATTTCGTGAGTGCAAACAAGAGTACAAAACTTATACACACATATACCATATACATACTCATATCATATAAGTGCTTATATAAACAACTTTTATGTATACACTACACTTTGCAACGTACCGGGCGGTCAATATTAAATTTTATTAAAAAGGGGATGGCATAACATGATTAGTATGGCCCAAGTGTAAGCAATACCTGCTTGCTAGGGCTTGGTGTATTAGGAAAATACAATTATCCCATCTTAATCATGTCTATGGCAAACCAGTCAGAATGCCAAGAGTTCTATTCCTAGAACCAGGCCCACCTGGAATCTGTGGTCGAGCTCCCCAGAATAGTTCTGCCTGGAAAACCAGGTCCGAGCATGGTCAGGTAGATGATGGATCTACCACAGTTTCCACTATTTAGCTTCAAATCTAACTTCAATCCAAGTTATGTGTTTTCTTATTTATTAGATATGGAAAAATTTTCAAAGGAAAAATCCACAGATATTAAGCCAAAAAATATATAATATTTATATGGGACTCTTGGGTTTGGACCTAGGAAGAAATTCCTGAGGTTTGAGAGCCCCCTCACCATGTCAAGGTGGTCCCAAAATAAGGGGGATTTATGTAATTGCTCTTTGATTTTCAGGCAGTTGCTAATTGTTAAAGAGAACAGTGGTTTAGTGGAAAAAGACACTGATTTAGTTTCTTATTCTTTCACGCAGCTGATCTAGGTAATTTCAGTAATAAGTTGGTCAATGATATATACAATTTTTACATGAGGATAGTCTTGATTTTATTAAATGTTGTTGGACTTAATAATGATAGTCTGTTGTTTTCAGAATCCATAGGTTTTCAAAAATTTCCTTGAGTGAAGATCTTTCCACCACAAGCAGTAGTTATCAATTTGTGATTAGCAATTGGGAACAGAACTTCAGCCATCAGAGTTGTGTTTATGCCATTTCGTAATCTTAATTTTTATGCATGACACTTACCTGGCAGGTATATATATAGCTGTATTTTCTGAAGTCCGACAGAATTTAAAAAACTTCCGACACACGCAGTGGTCGGCCAGGTGGTTAGTACCCATTCCCGCCGCTGGGAGGCGGGTATCAGGAACCATTCCCATTTTCTATTCATAAATTTTCTGTCGCCGGTACTGAAAACACCTGTTTTCAGTACCTCCGGCTTAGGATTTTGGAAACTTCATTTGCCGCTAAGTATCCTAATTGTCTTTTAATTTATTTACTTGGATTTGTGGCTAGGCATACGCTATCTTAAATTGATTTGAATTTGATTCATTTTTGCATAAGATATCTGAATCTAGTTAGGCTAGTTTCAGAGGGTGTTGTCTGCAAAGATAGGGTGTGGCTACCGAAAGCTTCGGTAGTTCCGCACTTGGGGGGCGCAATTAATCAGTAAACATGTCTATTTCCGTAAGGAAAAAGTTTGTTTAGTATGTACGCAATTAATCAATTACGAAAGTCAGGGTAGTGATACTGCTAACCTTCCGGTAGACTTTATTTTGCCTAACGCTGTAGTATGGCCTACGGGTTATGACTATGTCTGCGAGAGGTGATCACTCTCCTTCATTGTTGTGAAGAGTTCTACTTCTGTTTTGTTACGCCTAACCCTTGTAATGTTGCCTTCGGGCCCTAAACAGTGTCTGTAGAGGTTATTGCCCTTTCTCTTATACTATTTCGATTCGTAACTTAGAATCGAAAGTGTTTGCTTTAGAGAGCAAATAGTGAAGTGGCTAAGTGCAGTGACGTGCAGTGGTCCCCTTGTGTAGTGGAGGGTGCGTCAGATCGGCCTTATAACGCCTCTAGGTCTAGACCTCTGTCGAACTCCCAGAACCAAGGGAGAGGGCATGTCGAAAGCCGAAGGAGGGTTACAGGGAACCCCACCGATCTGGCGTGCCTTCGGCAGTTTCTGATGAAAATACCCAGACTGCCAAAGTGCGTGCACATGCACGAATCCTGAAGGATTGCTTCTCGTCCTCCGAGGCGTCCTCCCCGCACAAGGGTTGGAGCTCTCGGAAGGACTCGCGCCCTCTAAGAAGCTTTATAGAAGAGGACGCTTCACGTCCCTTCTCCCTCGTTATGTGTTTCAGTGAGAAGTAAGAAGGCGAAAGTTGCCTGATCACGTGTACTTCTTTCCACCAAGAAATAGGAAAAAGAAGGCAGTTTCTCTCGCTTGTTTTGACGCCTGTCAGGAGCGTGACGCTTTTCTGCACGCTTATTTGGACGATCGGCGTTGAACAGGACGCTCGGATGGACGCACTCACCAGTGGACGCCGAGCGTCCTCGCCAGTGGCCGCCGAGCGCGCACCAGGACGCCGAGCGTCCTCGCCAGTGGACGCCGAGCGTCCTCGTCAGTGGACGCCGAACGCGCACCAGGACGCCGAGCGTCCTCGCCAGTGGACGCCGAGCGCGCACCAGAAACGTTTCTGTTGAACTCTTCAAGCTCTTGTTTAAGATTTGAGCCTCAAGAAAGTGAACAGAACTTCGTCTTCGAAACCCACAAGACCTCGGGTTTCGTGAATTCAAGAGGTCTCTGTCAATAGAATATTGCTTTTCGCAAAGGTGGATGGAGTTAAGGAAAGCTCTAGGGAAGATCTCGTTTTCTCTACCTCAGTCAAGACTTTGAGATAAGACAGTTACGGGTTATGTAAAGGCTCGACGTCCTGAACGTCAGGATTTTCGGCAACGTTCAGTAGGATTCTTGCAAAGGCACTCATCAAAAGGACGCTCTTCAGGAAAGCGCAAGACGAGACTTCCTTTGCCATACTGCCAATAAATTTAAAGCTTTTTAGACCATCTGAAAGGGTTTTTCAGATGATAGATTTTGTTAGTTTCTAGTCGAGACTTCCATGCCGATTGAGCATCGTCGTTCTACCTACCGTAAGCCCAGTCTTTTAACAGGATTCTTGTCCCTTCCTTGTTTGAGACGGGAATCGAAAAATAAAAATAAAAGGCTCGACTTCCTGGATTACGTTTTGTCAATTCAGTGACTTTCCCCCATTGACAATATAACTATCGTTTTGTCAAGTAAGTGGGTCTCCCCTCATTGACAAAATATCTCTCTGTACCGTTAATGGGTTAGTTCTCATTGACAAACATCTCATTAACTTGATATTGCGTAAGCGAATAAGGACAAGGTTCGGAAGAGCTCTCCTTCCTCATTCGCAGACTCGTACAAGAAATAGACTTGTAGACTACGTCAATGAACGCTTATGTCCAGTATCTTAAGAAGCTTGAGATGTCTGCTTCGATTCTCTAAGTTTTGTTCATGAAACTTGCCTGTCAGATATGTATGTAGCTGTATTTCCGAATTCAGCTATATATATGTCTGCCAGGTAAGTTATGAACAAACTTTATTGTGATATAATAAAATTTTTTGCCTTGCGTTATTTACTACTGTTGGTTCAAGTCATACACGCTTGCTGTAGTTACCATCTTCGGATGGCAACCGAGAGGTCGATTGTCTACTATTTTAAGGACATTTAATCGTCACTCCCTGCAGCCTTCCAGGAGTTTCCGATTTATCTTTTACCGTTGTATGGTAGTGTTCTGACGACACAAACGCATCTATATATTTAGCGTTTTCGTTTCGCTTAAATATACCAGCTTGAGAGTCTCTTTTTGTTCAAAAAAATAACGATCCTTAGTTTCTTCGTAGAATAGGGTAGCTGGCAACCCAGACATAAAGTTAAGAGACGACGTTCGTAAGCTGCTGGCTGCTGCTGTGTCTGACTGTCCAAGTTCCAACCGAGCCACAGTAACAGATCGTGCGCTGTCATGCGCTGTAGGTTACGTCTCTCTCTCCTGCTGGGATTGACTGACTAACCGTATCTCTGTGCTGGCGGTTACGTCTCTCCTGCGGGATTGACTGACTAACTGTATCTCTGTCCTACAATCACGGACTTTAGCCTAAGATTGAGGGGATTTCTTACGTGAATGGAATAAACGTTGCATTAGTTTTGCCTTACTATGTTTCAACAGAGTTATCTCTTAATCCTTTCGGTGCTCGTTACCGCACGGTATAGAAACTACGATCTACCGCAACATTGCACTTTTATATGCTCTCCTGCTTAGGCAAAGCGCAGCCTTATAGGGAAGTAAGCATACTCGGGGAGGGAATGGATGAGCTTGCTGGGGACCATTTCCTTCCTGAAGAAGTTTGTTTCCCCACGAATAGACTGCAATTCAGACCACAGTTTTTTCCTACCGGGAAACTGAAATATTATTCAAGATCTAGGAATTATTCTGAACATCTCTCAGTGCGTCATGATAAAAAGAAGGTGCCGGACATCTGGATAGTGTTTCAGATGTCCTGGATCTTAATCTGAAAGAAGTAAATGCAATTCGGTAGTCCCTCCAGTCCTCGAAACGAGTTTTTGGAACCAGTGGTCCACATCAACTCTGATATTCCACAGCTCTCTCATATCTTAAGAAGTATCTTCTCTCGGTCCCTGCTCGAGTTTACGAGAAAGAGCCTATTATAACAACAGTAGAATGTAACGATCATCTAGAGGTCGTTACAGGATTGCAAAAGTCCGTACGAATCGTCTCGATCGACGGCAGCAACGATAGATTACTAACATGCTAGGTATTTTAATTAAGTGGTGTTCTTTTTATGGTTGTCTGAGAGGGTTATTTCCTCTTCAGTATGTGAAGTGTAATGTGTTACGTTAGCTTTGTGAGTGGTTCAGGTGGTCTAACTTATCCTAGCATGAATGCCCTGGTAAGAGAGGGCTAGGGTTTCCTGTCAACAAATTGGTCCCGTCCAGTTGTCAGACCCTTGTTATTAGCTTTTCTCAACAAACAGGTCACATCCTAGTTGAGAGCTACTAAGGTTTAGCAGGCTAAGAGGCAGGACCTACGAAGTCAGCTACCTTAGCAGGTAAGGAACTTAATAAATAATTTAAAAAATTAGTTAATTTTTGAATTATGACGATGTTGCTGTCTGTGACCCACCTCCAAATGTGTCAATCAGCTATATATATACTGCCAGGTAAGTGTCATGCATAAAAATGATATTGTTATGATACAATAAAGTTTTATGCATACTTACCTGGCAGGTATATATATAACTTAAATTCCCACCCTCCTCCCCTCAGGAGACAGGGTTCAGAGAAAATCTGAGGAAAACGGGAATAGTTCCAAGTACCAGCGCCACGGGAACGTGGGGAGATCACCTGAACTACCAGTGGTCTAGCGGTTGCCGAGAGTTTTGAAAATTCTGCCAGTGCGAACAGACAACAGAGAATGTTGTTTGACAGATTTGCATCTGTCAAACAACAAAGACCTTCACGATCATTGAGGTCTGTGGAATCTCGATTCTAGCTCACCATCTACTTTTTGCCTCGCCTGTTTTCTCGGAGTCAGACACTCGTGCGAGATCAGCGACATATAGTAGCCCTGAGTTTCTTATTGACGAAGTCGATTGCGGGCGACGTTGGGTTGCGTTGATACACCCCCAAGGTTTGCTTTTAGATTGAATCGCCCAGGCAGTCCAGACACTCATCCTTCAGCTAAGAATAGTGCCTTTTGGTCTTCAGGGTACAGCCTTGCTGTCCTTGATTCGTCTGACTGGTCAACTGGTCGTTCACCTGACTTTAGTACAGACTGTGCATTTCCGGATCGAAGCTTTCAATATGGAACTTAGACGTAGTCTGAAGTTCGTGATGTCAAAGCATTCGAACCTCTCCTGCCTGTTAACTTCTTGTATGTGATCAGGAAGGCCTTCTTCTAACCACCCTAGATACGACAAAGAGGGTTAGTGAGATTTTAAGCCATCGTCACAAGTTTTGGCTTTAGAGAACACAAGGAGGTGTGCTCTCTAAGCCTTTCGTTATGGCCTAAGAATGGAAACCCTTTTTGTCCTTGGGCACAAGTTAGTGGCAGGAGCCAGAGAGAGTTCTGTGCCCTGTCAGGTCTCTCAAGTTTTATCTACTTAAAATCAAGAAAGTCGAAGTCAGTCTGGGCAATCTGCAGTGTTCCGAAAAAGACCGCCACTTGCCCATATCGAAGTACACACCCCTGGTTTTAGGGTTAAGGAGTTCTTTCAAAAAATGCTCCTTCATTGTGTTGCACAAAGATTGAAAGCTTTTTATCTGAATGCTCACGAGGTGAGGGCGCGGCCTCGGAAAGCATTTCAACAGAGCATGGCACTCAGCAACATCCTGAGTACCATGTTTTAGCGAAGCAACTCTGGGTTCACTTCACACTCCCTGCGAGATGTGAAGATGGCATATGAGATCTTGCTGCTCGCTAGGGCCATACGTGTCTGCAGACACAATCTTGGGGGCAAGAAGTACTACTCATCCTATCCTGTAGAAAATGGTTAGGAAGAGCTCTTAATTTAGTTGTGGAGTCGCTGACAACGGCGACTTCTTAACTCTGAAGCTTAGTTAACACACATTAACTTTGGCTAGGTTGGTCAGGTGGTGATATATATAATTATATATATACTATTTATTTTACTTCTTAGCCCTCATAGGTATGGTCAATATGGTCTAGTCACATTGTGGTCACGGCCCCCGTTGGACAGATCATCTGGAGTGCACCAGCTTCATAGGTCTCTACCTCGCTGGCAACTCTAGTAAAGCAGAAGCAGACTTGGGTGACAGTAATCACGAAGTCGGCTATGCTAACAGGTGGAACCAAGATGTAAATCATCTGCATGCATTTGTGTCCCAAAATCCTTCTATTCTGTCCCTTCCCACCTCCAACGGTGGGGTTCAACTATATATATATCTGACAGGTAAGTTCATGAGCAAAATTGATATTGTTATGATACAATAAAGTTTGTTCATACTTAACTGGCAGATATATATATATTCAAGTACCCACCCACCTCCCCTCAGGGGACAGTGGAAATAAAAATTATGAATAGAAAATGGGAATGGTTCCTGATACCCGCCTCCCAGCGGCGGGAATGGGTACTAACCACCTGGCCGACCACTGCGTGTGTCGGAAGTTTTTTAAATTCTGTCGGACTTCAGAAAATACAGCTATATATATACCTGCCAGGTAAGTATGCATAAAACTTTATTGTATCATAACAATATCATTTTTCTACGAATAAATAATTTTAAAGAATTTTGTATTTTCATTCAACTGTGAAAAAGAAAATATTCAAGGTTACAAGCAACTCTTAAGTAAAGTTCTTGGTTTTTCTATAACTTTTGAAATTACTCGCTAGACAATCAAGTCCACCTTACAGATGTGGCACGTATCCACTGCCATTAAACTTGTAAAGGAAAACCATGATATAAAATAATGATGATAAAAGGAAAAATAAATACTGTACTCCAATTAAAGCTTCAACTAGGGACTAGAGTCTAGTGGAGTATATCATCAGTTTTGAATGATTTATTAACCACCTAACAGGAAAATGCAGCACTCATTAAAAAAAAGGAGAGTTGATGCTTGTCTAAAAACATATAGTATCTATGATAACTGCACTATAAACATTAAATGGTATTTCATATAACTTTAACCTGACCTACATTTTAATAATCTTATGTACAGAAAACATGTCACAGCAGAAAAGTATCTAAGTACAAAAAAGTTTAGTCAAACATGGCACAGAAATACATTACACAAATACCCCATAAACACAATGGGATAACATATTTCATAATATAATATAAAAATACACAATCATTTTTTTAAACGTTCCTTAAATACAAACCTATTAATTTACTTACATCTAACAACTAGTTAAGGCCAGGTGAACTGAAGGGGGGACAGCTGTTTAAATTAGCACAGAAAGATTAGTGATGGGTGAAACCTTCAATTACTCCCTCATACACCTGTCCAATGACTTCATGTTTGTATGTTGGAAAGTGTGGAACTGCTGTCTGAGTCTGCAAGATACTGGTAAAGCTGTAACTTCAAGTCCTATTGCATCTGGAGTTCCACAGGATAGTGTTCTTAGTCCATTGCTATACAAGTGATATGGCCTGGAAAAACACGATTATCCAGCCAATGATGCAACACTTGTGAGTGTAGTAAAGTTCCCACTTATGAGAAATGAAGCTGCCTAGTTTTGATTGAGAGATTGAGTGGATTAGTGAGTGGTGTAGCTGATGGGGTATGAGACTGAACTCCAGTAAAATGAAAACACTGCTGATTGGCAATCATGTACAGATTTTCCACCCCCTTCCTCTCTTTCAGGTAGACGAGACTGCTGAATGAGTCTGAAGCTTTTTCTTGAATGCTTTTTAGCTTTCATCTTACTTTTGAGAAATGCCCAATGAAAGTGTCAGCAAATACTACACAAAAGTTAGGTGTTGCACATAAGGCCTCATATATTTATAATGTGTTAAAAATCAACGCAACCAGTTTTAGGTCTGTAGTCCTTCCTTTACTGAATATTGTTGCATGTGTGGATTTTGCTTCAGCCAGAGATTAATGTTTTTTAGAAAGGGGTTCATGGTGTAAGTATGTTTCCTGACATTAGGATGGTCTAAAAATTCTTTCAAGGATTTGTTACTGATACTTGATATTCATGGCTAAAAGTTAAACAATCACAAAAGAACATTTGATTACAAGTGTTGTTCTGCATTCTTTACATTCCTGGATAGGCTGCATGGGTTGTTCATTAAATATCCCTGGGTAAGATGGTTTTCATCAAATATCCATAGGTCACATGTGTGACCACTTTGAAAATAAGCAAAAGGACACAGATGAAGCCCAGAACCAGATGGGAATTTGATGATAAAGATCTCATCAAACATCTAACTTAAAACATGTAAAAGTATAATGTTTATGATGAAAGTAATGATATACAAATCCATAGCCCCATACACACTGCAGGAGGACAGATTCTCTCTACTTGTGACGATAAAATGGGCTAAAAAAAAAAAAACTGACAGTAGATGGCCTACTGTACTTCATTAGGGTATACAATATGCAATGAAGTTCATGCATAGGGTCTGGAAACCCTACTTCCAGCTACTTAAAAATGCCCTCTGTTGCTAGAGTTACTGGATAAACTTGAAACATGGTTTCCATTGTCTTTTTTGCCACTCTTTTGTACATATTAAGACTAAGACCCATATATATATACACTTATAGCAGGCCACAAGACTTGTGTTTATCAAGATGGCAAATCAAGATATCAAAGATTTTGCAGAAGTGGACAGGTAACTGAACGTCCTCTAAGGCTGAAGCCTGGAGGTTAACCCTTAATGGACGGATACCGTCGTATGAGAAACAATAACAAGTTTTGAGTGGTGGACGGATTACCTCCTGGCAAGTATCTATATTATGCACCATTGATTTAGAGAAATCAGGCAGGAAAGAGGTTCCATTGCTTCAATAGCCCGAAATTTACTAAAGGCAACTTTTAGACTGGCTTAGCTTGCTGATTCTAGGCATCTCATGAGTCAGTTGTGCATTTGACTTAAAGGGGGACATGTAGTGTCCTGCTCTCTCATATGATGTCTTTTCGTATATTTGCACATAAATATACCCAAGGGTTGCTGTTGGCTTTCGTTCTTATCTTTTACGATAGTATGTCAGTTATACAAGTACCATCCTACTTGCAACCGAGCTTGGTTCTGACCAACTTGTTGCAAGTCAAAATGGATGTACAAGTCAAGCCTTAGAAAGTGGCTGACATACTGGGTAGGTCATAATATCAAACTTTTGCTATGTAAAGTACCTACACAGTACTGTAATGTAATGTACAATCATTATTTCAGTCTTGTTACTTTAATGTACTTCTATTGATATACATATTTTAATAATTTAGTGGTTAATTAATTTTAAGAAATATACATTATGTACATTTAGGTATTGAGCTACAATGGGGTTAGGTTCTTGCATGCATGTCAGAAGTAGATTTTAATGTATATAAATCGTTTGCAATTCAGTCTACATTACTGCTGATATTGAGTGATGCTGCTTGAATGATGAGAGAGCTCTCCCGAGAAGCCGTATTGCCAAGTAACTCAAGAAAGTGCAAAGAAATAATAGAAAAAGCATTTAATATAATCCAAGAAAAGTTACTGCATCTTCAATCTCATTAAATTTACATAAAATATTTTATTTTTTACAATAAAAATAACTCGGAATTTGTTGCTGATTTTAGTTCTTATCCGTTACGATACTGTGTGAGCTGTAATTATACAGGCAGTCCCCGGGTTACGACGGGGGTTCCGTTCTTAAGACGCGTCGTAACCCGGAACGGCGTTCTTGAAAACGTGTCCACAGGGAAAATTTCACTAATTTGCAATTTTTCTTAGGGCCGTATCTCTAAAATTATCACTAATTTACTTTTTTCATGTGCAACACTGTGTAATCACAAATTACTGTATATTTTCATTAAAATACAAGAGAAAGAGAGAGAGAGAGATTACATAAAACCATTAAATTCGTTGACCATTGTATGGCATTGTTAAGCTCAGAGTGTCACTGGAGTTATGAGGTAGGGAAATTGATACAGAAAAAGACGAAAGGAAGAATTTTCTTTTGAAATTAGTTATCGTATTATTACTACTTCTATTATTATTATTATTATTATTATTATTATTATTTGAAAATATAATAAACACGTGCATCTACCATAAAAATTCTCTCATCTCGGTAAGAAAGAGGAATTATCCTTACAAGGTGAAATGGAAAGGTCATTTTCATCTCTTTACGACCATTATGAATTTTGTAATTAAAGTTTTTTATTATTAAATAACTGACATTATCAATAAACATTTTACATACTAGTACCATAAAAATTCTTTCATCTCAGTAAAAGAGAGAGAGGAGAGAGAGTGAGTGTTTATCTCTCTCTGTTCTCTCAAAAAATACTTATAACGCTTCCAGCGAAAGAGAGGGAGTGAGTTACCACTATGACACATTATTATCTTGTGTAGCAAAAGGGGGAGAGAGAGAGAGAGAGAGAGAGAGAGAGAGAGAGAGACGAGAGAGAGAGAGAGAGATGAGGAGAGAGAGGAGAGAGCGAGAGAGAGAGTTAACCTTAATTAAAAGTGACATGGGTAGATTAGTACGTATTGTATTTCTTTAAAATACTATCCCATATGAATTTTGTAATTACAGTTATTATTATTACTATTATTATTATTATTATTTATTATTTTTATTATTATTATTTTTATTATTTTTATTATTATTATTATTATTTGAAAGTATTAAAAACAAATAGTACAAGTACATAAAATATCTCATGAACACGTGATTGCAACACTGCAGCTTCTTCCCCCTCCTGGCTGTCACAGAACTTGATATATCTGACAGTTTTAGTACCTGAATCTCGAGAAAAGGTTACTGGAAGAAGACTGGGATTTCCTTCATTCTTCCATAATTTTTTAAATATAAGCTAAAATCTTACTAATTCACTATGGTATTTTCTTTAATGAATTGATATTATTGCTGTATAAATTAATATTAATATTTGAAAATAGTAAATCATTTATTTATCATACAAAAAAACATACATCTTTGTAGTAGAGAGAGAGAGAGAGAGAATTATTATTTTTATTACGTATGTGATATCATTTCAACTTATTAAACTTACTAATACAGTATTAATCAAAATAAAATATTGAAAATTAGTAAACATTTTTCGTATTATAAAAATGTATTGTGTCATGAAAATAAACATCAAAATACACTAATTAGTGATTATTTTCGTCGGAAAATACAAAGAGAGAGAGAGAGAGAGAGAGAGAGAGAGGAGAGAGAGAGAGAGAGAGAGAAAGAGAGAAACTATGGTTTTTATATCCAAGTCTAAGTAGAGTATAAATGGATTCTTTAAGTGAAATAATGTTTCAATGATTTTCTATTTTGCACGTTATTTTTGTAATTAAAGGATACGTATACTGTTTGAGAATGCGTTCCTTATCCTTGACTATGGTTACCATACAGTTTAATAGCGTAAATTAATTTATGCGCCCTCCGCTCAGAAACTAGTTCTGCGTATGAGGTATCGTTAAAAGGCATAAAAAACCATTGTAACCTTGGAATTTGCGGGGTAATCTAACCAGAAACTTAGTTTTGTTAATTATGTATACTGGAAACAAGCAATGATTTTTTCATTATTTGCGCTTTTGGACTGTTATAAACTGCGCATCCCTCAAGCTAAAGTTGTAATTCATTCGCTTGGAAACTAGTTCCGCATATGAGGCGTCACTAAAAAAATTTTAAAAATACGACAAAAAGTGTCGAAAATCATCATAACCTCAAAATTTTTGTTGTAATCTAACCAAAAACTTATTTTTATTAATATACTGTGCTAAACTATAAAGGATTCTTATCATAGTATGCGTTTTTTAAAAGCCTCGTTAACTCGGAGCGTCGGAAGCGTCAGCGTCGTAACCTCGGAACAAGCGTCGTAAGCCAGGGCGGATTTTTCAATGAATATTTAAGAAAAAGCGTCGTAACCTCGGAATGTCGTAAGCCGGACCCGTCGTAACCCGGGGACCGCCTGTAATTGTACAAAATACAATATGCATAATTATTAGAAAAAATATGTATAACTTGGTAAAATTTATGATAGTCTTGTAAAAGAGGCCCCACAAGGGGTTGTAAATGTAGTCATTTTCAACTTCACGTGGAAGGTGGGGAGAATTAAAAAATGCTTTTTCTTACACCATGTGCATATGCATCTCTCTCACTTTCCATTGACGTATTTTTTCTTAAATTGGCTGACCTTAAAGTTTGCCCGGTCTGGGGTGCTGCATATTGACGTTTAGCTTGGCTCTTAAGGGTTAATCACCCTGTATATGAACAATTACGCAAAGAAACAGTCAACCCAAAACAAGTACCAGTGATACAACAGACATTCAAAACATAAGAAATAAAGATACAAATAAAAAATGCAATTTACTGTAACATGAAGAAAGCAGCTATTGTATCAAACACCTCTGATGCAGCCTATAAAAATGCATTAATACTGTGTCTTGATGACAACATTAACAAATATACAAAATCAACTTAAAAATCCCTGTGAGTGACATGACAAAGATGAAACATACATGGAAGGCCACTCACAAACAATCAATTCTACCCTCAAAGGTGGATAAAGAAAAAATAGTGAGTGTGTGTGTGTGTGTGTGTGGGGGGGGGGGGGGGGGGGGGGGGGGGGGGGGGGGGGGGGGGGGGGGGGGGTGGGGGGGGGGTGGGGGGGGGGGGGGGGGTGGTACCTGAAACCGGTCTTGGCACACTTGTTACCCAACGTTTTGTTAATTTGCAAAGTTATTAGGGCACTCCATTCACCTGTCCTTAACCAGGTATAAGGTAAGTAGTACAAGTAAGAGACTGTGATTTGCATACAAAACACCCATGTTTAATATTTTGTATCACAACAAGAACACTAATTCTAGGGCTGAGAACTAAAAGGGCCAATGTCAAAAAATAGCCGATTGTAGTTAAGACTGTCACTAAACTAGAAATTTATCTCTGTTTCAGTGCTATAATGGCCAATGTTATAAGTTTAGCAATCACCCCAAAAAAAAAGCTTTCGTTTGCTGTACTTACCTGAATTTTAATAAAGGAAGCAATATTTTAAATGTGTTTTTCTGAAAACATGGTTTTATGACATTGGCCCTTCTAGTTCTCAACCCTAGAATTATGGTGCCCATTTTATTTGTCATAAAATGATCTCGGATGAAAAAAAAGGAACATTGTCAGATTAATTCATTGGTTTCTCTCTGCTAATCCAGTCATTCTCCATGCCTGTGAGCACATTGCTCCCTAAACTTTTGAGATACTGTTGATGACTGTGCACTCTCCCTTGATTACAAGTTAGTACTCTGGCAACTGCAGGAAGCCCCAGCAATAGACTTGTTTGTAACCAACCTAAACAACAATGTACTAAGTTATTGCTCAGTACTACCCAATCCAACAAAATAATAAATGCAAAACAAAATAAGTAAAAATTACAGTGGATATTGATTAGCTAAATCTGCTTCTTAGTAGAAAGGTGTCTCTTAGGAGTGGATCTTTGATATGTAGTAAGTAGCAAAAAGTAGACCCACAGACTTCCAACCTTTCATTTGTGTAACCTGAGGGGTAGATACATTCATACATCACCAATGCAAGGTTCATGGGGATCTCCTGTGTCTTAATCAGAAAGGTTTTGGACCAAGTGTTAGTCTCCATAAATCTCACGATGATCCCAGTAGCTCCTTGGAGCAACTGGGTGAAACTCCTCTAGTTCAGGTCACATACATGAAAGGTTGGAGGTCTGTGGGTCTACTTTTTTCTACTCGCTACTTATCAAACATCCACTCCTATGAGACATCTTTCAAGTGAGAAGTTGATTTAGATAATCAATATCCAATATAATTTTCATTGACAACTTTGTTTTGCCTTCTAACTTTCAGGATTGCTGATCATCACACTATTCCATCATTTGTGGGACATAGTCAAGCCACTCAAACCAATGGAGATTTTATCCTTTGCACAATCAAGTCAATGTCTGCACCTTCATATAATTAAAAACTTTGTGGAAGGTTCATTGAGATTATTTCTGCCCCATGGATGCATAAAAGAGCAGATAACCTGTAATAAATTTTTCTATTGCTTAGGATAGTTATCTGAAATGCATAGTACTGTTTAGTGACTCATGGGAAAGCTATGGAAGTCTGGGTTACAAGTGAGAACTGGGCCATATCAACATTCTAGATTTTAATTTTAGTTAACATTAATAGTTTTAATGGCAGTTTTATGTAGTCACCTGGTAATTTCACAAATTTAAACTTAAGGTAGGTAACCCACAGTGGTTGGATTCATATTCATTAGAATAGGTTCCAAGCTCTCACACTCATTCTTTCTGTTATCCTCCTATGGCATCCAATTGACGTAGACTTCCGGGGTTGCATGTAGAATGGGAAGATTCAGCCCTTTATATGGTTTGACTAATAGAAATTTTTTGATGCTGGAAATAAAGTCAAATGGAAATAGATCTTCCTATTATCTCTACATCACATCACCAGCAGAACCTATTCCTCAAAGTAGCTTATTACTTTGACAACCCAATTTCATACCATCTAAATTCAGATTCAAGCACTACAAGTAACTTAATTTCATATCATCTAAATTTAGATTGAGGTGCTACATGTAATGTGTTAGAAAACTGATAAAAATGGTCAACAATTCAAAATTTAGTTTCCTTTAAAAGAAAAGTACAGTACAGTACACATTGTGATGGTCACTTGCCTGTCTGTCTTTACTTTTTCTGTCCGTCATCAGACCTTAAAAACTACTGAGGCTAGACAACAGCAAATTGGTATGTTCATCATCCACCCTCCAAAACATCAAAAATACCAAATTGCAGCCATCGAGCCTCAGTAGTTATTATTTCATCTATGGTTAAAGTTAGCCATGATTGTACATCTGGTACTGCGCCATGGCAGAAGTTTCATGAACCTCAGCTGAGTGTTTCATACAGCATTGTACACTGTACAGGAAACTCGATTGCACCTAAGAAACCGACCAACAAAACTATTCCTTGACAAAATTTTCTGCCTTTGCTGTCCCATGCTCTCAGCACGTACTCAGGCCTGACGATACTGATCGGAATGGCAGGTGGAAACCAATGTATCTAACCACATGAGTAATGAAGTAACTATTAATATTTGTAGTTATAATAATCATGATAACAATAATACTAATAGTAATGCTTACTATATGATAGTTTTATTAATTTCAATGTTAACTACATACTGATGAAGCAATAGAGAGGGGTCAGATGGTACTAGAGTGTAAAGTTTAAGAAAAATGTTTAGCTAAGCATATTTTTCATAAACATTACACTCGAGTAGCATCTCACTTCATCACTAATTAACACTGAAATAAATTAAACACTAACATATAGTAAGCATTACTATAAATATCATTTTGAAAGGAGACCCTCTCGTAGATCCAGGCCCAAAGTGTAGGACTGGCCAGAACATTTTCTTTTTCTCGGAGAATACTGGTCCCCAAAAATCCTTGACAAAATAAATGAGCACAACAGGTAATGGGTATGTATTGAAGCAACTTTGCATAAAAAAAAAAAATTTTACACCTCGCATGTGTGTTAATACTGCTTCTTCTATACCCTCCAATGATGACACTCGAAGTGCTAGCCAAAAATACTACCATAATGCTGATTTACATTAAGTTTAAGAAGGAAGTTTGTATCCAAACAGTTAAAGATGAAAAATAAACTTAGCTAAATATACTATAAATATAATTGGCAATTTATGAAAAATTAAAATACTAAAACCACCTTTACATCCATTTTTTACCAAGATATATCACATTATTCATCTATTCAAAGTGACTAGGTATACTCTTGGTAATTATCAGCCACCCGCAACATAAGAGCTAAATAAAATGTTCTAAGAGGTAATGTTGACTGCAAAAGACTGACAGCCTACAAAATAGTGCCTTCTTTATACATTACTAGCTATACATATGCAGTATGCATGAATTATGATACTTTGGGAAGGGCTCGAGTGGTAGGTATAAAATTATTAAACAGACAATAAGAGCCCTTTTAATTTTTTGAGCAAAAAATCATAAGAGATAAGCATGGGAGATTCAAATTACCCATATGTTATCAGTCTGGTCTTAACCACAACCCTTTCACAAGATAAAATTGAATAAGTTGCACCAGTATTGGGCCATATAAATATTCTTAAGATGTTCAAGCCTGATCCTAAGAATAGAACTGAACAACAGGTTATTGCACTAAAAATATTGTTACAGTATACTTTTAAAATAAATGTAATCAAAGGAAGTACAATACTCTTTAAAACATAAATAGTGCATAAACAATATACATTTTCCCCAAAGGAGCAATGTGTTCCTGCAATGGGTTATATACATACAATTCTCCTTGATTTCAATGAGACAACCTGAAGTGCCTCTGAGCCACACAATTGAGGCAGTATTTACCATATCTATTATGAAACAATGCCAAAGCCCACTAAAATAAGAATGCTCATATCTTCATTCATAACTTTGAAAAAGACGACATAAGCGGTCAACAACCAAAACATTCGACATTGGTCAAACAGTACCATTTGAAATAAGTCAACTTAGAAGGAAGCAAGGTTCATAATGGTGGCAAAGATGGGAAATTGGTAATGAATTGGAAAAAATTACAAGATTGGTATAATCGAACCAAAATGTCGTGGTGGATGACGAGAGGTGTCGTCAGAATGCTTCGTATTTGAATCTAAAAGTTTAGGTCTTTTTCCCCTGTAGACAAAGAAAAATCTCATCAGTTTATATGTAAAGCCGGATTAAGTTCTGTACTAGATGGTGCAAGACCAGTCCCTTCATCCACACTTTTGTTTATTGCTTTTTTTTGTTCTTTTTCCTTTATTATAAATAGTTTACATACATCCGGAATACTGGTAACTTCACGTGCCCAATCGTACTCTCGTCACATCGGTCTAGGGCTCATTCCAGTTTCTTCTGCTCTTTCCATTCTGAAGCTGGAAGAACAAGTCTGCAAGTAATTTATTTAAAGGGTGAGTCGAGTGTGACTATACATATACAAAATGCTGTTATTTCTGGGCTCAGCTCGTGTCGCTGCGCGAAATATCCTTTAATCTATTATTTCTAGGGTAAATGTACTAACACATACCAGAGAATAAATAAATAAAGAAAAAGGTCAGTACAACTGACTCGCTCACCCTCCAAGAGGGTGTTGGTATGAACACTATGGCGAGTGAGACCACTACCACGAGCCGAATGCCAATAGAAATCTCCCACTACAAAATCCCCACAAGAGGAGAGCCGACCCACAGAGTGGGCAGCAACTACTACTACTCCATCCCATGCTGCCGACTGCTGCGCCTCTGGTGGCCATCCTTTTCAGTTAGCGCACACGATACACACGTGCCCCTTTTTTACTCTGTGTTTTTGTGCCCTTTTCTTTGGATTTCTTTATCATGGAGCGTGCAGCCATCGCAGCAGCTAAGTTAAGTACTCAGTGTTTATTGCTATTTGGTTTTTTCCGGCCCTGAGCCCGTATTTGCCGTTTTTTAGGTATAAATACGAACTCTAGGTCGGAAGCATGGCAGCATGTTCTGCCTCGTGGTGGGTTCGTTCTTGGTCGCCCATACCCAGAACATCCCCTTACCTAAGTACGCTCTATTTTAATCATCCGCTTTGTTTAGGGTACGGTCTACACGGTTTTGTCATGCATGCATGTCGTTTACCTTATGTAGGCTCCTTCCATCCAGAACCCTAGCACGGCTCTTAGTATCGGCCTCGGCTAGCTTTGAGTGGTAGACTTTCCTTCGGGTTAATCGTACACTCCTGGATTTTTTCTCCTACTATTTTGTTTTCTTTCTTTCATATTATTCATTTGATTTATTTTTATGTTATTTGTTTAGGTTAGTTAGGCGTCTGGCTTTGTTTAGCCTAGGTGTTGGCCCATGGGCCTTTATGCTACCGCTCTTCAGTTCGGTTGCTCCCCGATAGCATCTCTCTTATCAGCTGGTTATGTTCTAGGCTATGTTGTCCATTGTTTTGTACTTACCGCCCCAAGGTCACTACGTGATCACGGGGCAGCCAGACGCCTGTCCAGCCACCTTCCCCCCCCTCCCGCTCTTCCATAGAGTCGGGGGGGGAGTGGGTCGGTCTGCCCATGCTCGCTCCGCATACCCGAGCCCGCTCCCTCTCTCCCCCCAGGCGGAGGGAGTAGAGGGACGGAACAGACCCAGACTGGACTCGACCTCTCCGGCTTCTCGGTTCGGCCGGATGGTAAGGTTGGGGGGGACTGGCCTTTCCCCCCTCCGTTGCTACTCCGTCGCTCCGTTGCTAGCCCGAGTCTGTATGTCCTCTCGCTCTTTCCCACCTTACTAGGGCTCCTCTACTACCGGAGACCTGGCATCCAGCGGAAAGGTGCTAGTCCACCCAGCAGGGTGGACCGGGGCAGACAGTTGTTCCCTCTAACCACTCCGTCTCGCTGAGTTACGACACTCCGCCACGCACTGGACTTAGTCCGGTACGTTCGAGTCTTATAGGTTTAAGATCTATTTAAACTATTAAGTTTATCTTAAGCTACCTTAAACCATCCCCCCTCCCTTTCCTGTTTCACCGGATCTCTCCGGGGTTATAGCCTATTCAGGCGATAAGGGAGGGGTTATGCCCAAAATTTTTCCGAGCTCCGGCATGCAACGGAGTTCCTCTGTACTTTAGCCTGTAAGTGGGAGTCTTTAAGATACTCATGTGTCTTTTCACTTACAGACCACCAACTGTGAGCATCCGGGATGCGCCGCCACACTTCAAGACCCATGTGGACATGAAGTTTGCCGGTCCCATGCTCCATGCGCGACTCCGCACGGGGACTTCCAGGTCTGGTACCACGAGATGTGTACCATCTGTTATGACCTGGTGAGCCAGCTCTTAGACGGGGTAAGTATTCCAACTCCGTTAACTGGTCTTCATTTGTTATAGTGCTTAAGTTTTTACATTAATCCCTAACTTAAGGTAAAATTCATGGGGTTTTGTAGCCCCTATAATTTAAGTTAAGCTTTTAAATTGGTTTTAGTTTTAAGTTTAATCTTAAAATCTAATCAATACCCTCTCTTCCAGGCTCCGGCTGTAAGGGATACCGCACTGGCAACCCTGCGGGCCTGGGTCGGCGGTTTTGGGAAGAACGCCGCCAAGGGTATGCCCTACATTCTTGATAAGAAGTTGGCGGTACTAATCTTCCCCGGAGGCAAAGCTACAGGCTACGTTCGACCACCCAGCAAGAGGCGGCCCCGACTATCGCTTTCATCCAGCAACAGCTGGCTGCCTCGTTGACGGACCAAGGCCAGGACATCTCCTCGGAAGTCGCGACGCTTGATATTAATGTTGAACCTATGGTAGGTGTAGACGACCTGTTGGTCGAGGTAAGTACGTTGGACACCCAAGGGATGCCCTTGGGTGCTACTGGATCTTCTACCCCTGCAACCTCTCCATCCTTCCAAGGCTTTACGGGTAATGAACTTTATACTTCTCCTGACGCTTCCGTTAGACCCAAGGTCAAAGGTCAAGCAGTGAAAACCTTGACGAAGACGTCGGCGTCATCTTCCTCTCGTAAGTCTCCAGCTAGGAATCCCGGAGCAGTGAGATCTAAGGCTTCTGGGTCCGGCTCTAAGTCCTCTAGGAGTAAATCCTCCAGGGAGAGATCTCATACTCCAGCGGAGTCGTCAGTTCCGCTTCCTTTGGTTCCGGTTCAGAGCCACCCTTCCACCTCCGCAGCAGCTCCGGCTTTGGACTCCAACGCTGGTCTGTTGCAACAAGTGGGCGATCTGGTTGGTTCTCTTAAGAACAGCATGGAACAAATGATCTCCCGGTTGTCTGATAGGATCACCTCTCAGGACAACATTATAGCCGGACTTAGCCAAGCTCCACTAGCCTCTCCTCCATCTTTCAGCACAGGTGGAGCCCAATTACCCCCGTATGACTCTCTACCTCCGTTCTCAATGAACAACCCTTGGAGAGTAGCGTCATACGCCCCCTTCCAGGACGGGCTTATCTCTATCCCGGAATGTGGAACTCGGAGGATTGAAGACTTCGAGTTCTACCCGGAAGACCTTCAGCCTCCGTTCATCGGCTACGCCAGGCTCACCGCCTCAGCCATGACTCGGGACGATAAGGTACCAAAGGAGACAGTCCTCTATTCACGAGACCAGGCTCAGAGAGAATGGCTCAGGTGTCTAGAGGACATGGATTGTTCCAACACGAAAATCCAACCTTTTAAGAGTCCGTTTACGATCTTTACGATGGAAGAGAGTACCCCGCTCCCTTTCTTGACAAAGATCGCGACAACCACCATTCCAGCAGCCCAGAAGGGGGATTCCATGCCTCAGTTGAAGGAAGCAGATCCTACGTCTCCTTTACTTCCTTCAGCCGGTGAATTGTGGGAAGATTTGCCCAACACCTTCTCAGCTGGCAAACTCAAACCAGACTGTGCTATGGAGCAGTTTGGTGAGAAGCTACCTAGGCTTCCCGATAGCCTTATTCAGGCGGAATTCGATTCCAAATCGCGGTTAGCTAGATCCATTAATTCCATGGCTATGACCGAGGTGGCTACCATTGCCTATGGATCGGAGCCACTCTTTAAGCTTCTTACCAAATCTTTGACTCAAACGGTGCAGTCGGATATGTTTGAGTTCGCCACTGCTAGGACGAATTGTAGGAAGCATGTCCTACAAGAAGCAACAATTCGGCACGAGCCGAATAAGTTGCTTACGTCAAGCATCTGGGGAGCAGACCTCTTCCCAGAAGCAATGGTGAAGGAGGTTCAAGCAGAGGCTACGAGATTGAACCAAAGCTTAAAGACCGTTGGGGTCTTACGGCAAAAGACGACAGGATCAAGCCGGTAAGGGTAAGGCTCAAAGGAAACCCAGACGTTTCCAGCCCTACCAGAAGAAGCAGCCACGCTTTCTCAGCAGGTTCCGGCTGTTCCCTTGGTGCAAACAGCCCAACCCTCTACCTCAAAGGCTCAATCGCAGCCGATTTATGTTATCTCCCCTCAGCCTCAACCCTCCTCCTCTACGCTCTCTCTCCAGCCTACAATCAGGTCTTCGAGGGTCAAGCTTCCCAGAAGTATGACCGCTCGGGTAAGGAGGCAGAGGTAAGCGATCCTTTCGTGGGAGAGGATCGGGAGGTCCCTTTAATAGAGGCAAACATTTCAGGGCGGGAGGCCGAGGAGGCTACCAAAACCAATGAGGAATTTCAGGTAGGAGGGAGGCTGTTTCACTTTCGCCACCGGTGGAACTTCAGCAAGTGGGCTCAGAGCATTGTGTCAAAAGGCCTGGGTTGGAGCTGGTTAGCGAGCCCACCCCCATCCAGACCTTTCCGCCAACTTCCTTCCAGGAATTGACGGAGTATGCGGAGGATCTCCTTCAGAAAGGAGCTATAGCGAGAGTCAACAGGTTAAAATTTCAAGGTCGCTTGTTCAGCGTGCCAAAGAAAGGCTCACAAAAAAGAAGGGTAATCTTAGACTTGTCCCGCTTAAACTTAGCCATTCGCTGCGACAAGTTCAAGATGCTCACGATCTCACAGGTGCGGACCTTACTTCCCCGTGGGCCGTCACCACCTCTATCGATCTTACAGACGCTTACTATCATATCCCTATTGCAAGACACTTCCGTCCGTATCTGGGCTTCAAGATAGGAGACCAGACATTCTCCTTCAAGGTAGTTCCTTTCGGGCTCAACGTAGCACCCAGGGTGTTCACGAAGCTGGCGGAAGTAGTAGTTCAACAACTAAGATCGCAAGGGGTTATGGTAGTAGCATATCTCGACGATTGGTTGATCTGGGCTTCAACAGTCGAGGAATGCAACAGAGCAACACTGAAAGTGATTCAGTTCCTGGAATATCTAGGCTTCAAGATAAACAGGACCAAGTCAAGACTCACTCCAGAGTCAAACTTTCAGTGGCTAGGCATTCAATGGAATCTATCCTCCCATACTCTGTCGATTCCATCAGCCAAGAGGAAAGAAATAGCGAAGTCAGTCAAGCAATTTCTGAGTCACAAAACTGGCGTCAAGAAGAACTCAGGAAAGGATCCTGGGTTCACTCCAGTTTGCATCAGTGACAAACATCCTGATGAAAGCCAAACTGAAAGACCTAACCAGAATCTGGCGCTCACGAGCAAATGTCAGGTCCAGGGACAAATTATCCTCAGTCCCTCTGATTCTACGGAATCGACTCCGGCCGTGGGCGAAAGTCAAGAACTTATCGGTATCAGTGCCCCTTCAGTTTCCTCCACCAGGAATTACCATCCACACAGACGCTTCATTAAGCGGTTGGGGAGGATATTCCCAGTTCAAGAAAGTTCAAGGAACCTGGTCACCTCAGTTCCGTCAGTTCCATATAAACGTTCTGGAAGCAATGGCAGTGTTCTTGACTCTGAAAAGGTTACGGCCGCCAAAGTACTCCCACATAAAGCTAGTCTTGGACACCGCAGTGGTAGTACATTGTATAAACAGAGGAGGCTCCAAATCACGTCATCTAAATCATGTCATGGTAGCCATCTTCTCCCTGGCGGACAAGTTCAGTTGGCATCTCTCCTCCACCCACATAGCTGGAGTGAGAAACGTCATAGCAGATGCTCTATCCCGATCAGTTCCTCTAGAGTCGGAATGGTCACTGGACAACAGTTCGTTCCAATGGATTCTTCAGAGAGTTCCAGGCCTACAAGTGGATCTCTTCGCATCTCAAGCGAACCACAAACTCCCATGTTATGTGGCCCCCAACCTGGACCCTCTGGCCTATGCCACGGACAGCCCTGGCTCTAGACTGGAACAAAACTGGGAGAAGATTTATGTCTTTCCTCCAGTGAATCTTCTCATGAAGGTATTGAACAAACTCAGAACATTCAAGGGTCAAGTGGCTCTAGTAGCCCCAGACTGGCCGAAGAGCAATTGGTACCCTCTTATTCTGGAACTGGGTCTTCGCCCTCTTCGGATTCCCAGTCCAGGCTCTCCCAGTCAGTACAAACGAAGACTGTGTTCGCTTCCTCAGGGATTCTCAAAACCCTAACTTTATGGATTTCATGAAGTTTGCAGCGAAAAGGGATGCGAATATTGACCCTCAAAATATTCTCTTCTTGGAATCCGATAAAAGAGATTCAACTTTGAGACAGTATGATGCTGCTGTCAAAAAGTTAGCAACCTTCCTGAGAGAATCAGATATTAGGATCATGACAATCAATTCGGCTATATCCTTTTTCAGATCCTTATTTGAAAAAGGCCGTTAGCAGCTCAGCAACGATTACGACAAACAAGTCAGCCTTGAAAAAGATTTTTCAATTTGGTTTCAACATAGACTTGAACAGATTCCTACTTCTCGTCTATCCCAAGGCGTGTGCTAGACTTAGACCTTCTGTAAGGCCTACGTCGGTATCATGGTTCTTAAACGATGTTCTAAAGCTGGCTTCAGAAACTGATAATGACACATGCTCGTTTATTATGCTATAAGAAAAAACTCTATTTTTATTAAGCTTGGCCTCAGGAGCTAGAATTTCAGAACTGTCGGCTTTATCCAGAGACCCGGATCATATTCAGTTCCTTCCCACAGGGGAAGTTCTACTTTCTCCGGAACGTAGTTTTATAGCTAAAAATGAAGATCCTTTGATGAGGTGGGAACATGGAAGGTACTACCCTTCCACAAGATTTATCTCTTTGCCCAGTTTCAACCTTACGAGCCTTTCTGTCTAGGACCTCCTCATCTTCATCGGGTCCTCTCTTTAAGAGAGAAAAAGGTGGTACTTTATCTATTAAAGGCATCAGGCAACAAATCCTGTACTTCATTAAACAAGCCAATCCTGACTCTTTTCCAAAAGCACATGATGTCAGGGCAGTAGCCACCTCAATTAACTATTTCCAACATATGAACTTCGATGAGTTGAAAAAGTATACTGGATGGAAATCGCCGACAGTGTTCAAACGTCATTACTTAAAGTCCTTGGAAGCTCTGAAATTTTCAGCAGTAGCAGCGGGTAACATAGTTTCCCCCGACTCTACCTAATCTTTAGTAGAAGATCCAGTCCTCCTTTTACCTGCCTCACCCAACAGTTCGTCTATCCCCGCCCTTGTTCATCTACGGTTACCTTGTGTCTTAGCTGCTTTTATGATGATGTGGTGGGTGTCCCTTATTTTTTTTGCTAGGGGCACTCACAATTGATTGTGAATATTGATCTCTTGGATGTCATCCCCTTATTTTTATGCTAGGGGATACATCTTATTTGTAATGGTTACGGGTTTTGTATATTAAGTTATATACATTCCTTTATATGTTATTATTGTTGAGTTTGTTTTGTTCAACTTACTATGTTAATTGCTCTAGTTTTCGGATACATATCTTTCCACAGATACTATTTTGGTACAGATATACCATATTACCCCTGTATATAATTACCTTAAGTTAAGGAAAATATTAGAATTTACTGTAATTTAAGCATATTCTAATTTGTATCATTGTCTATATGTATCTTTATTAGCAATTATATTCTTTTATTTTATTTTACCTTTTATTTGAGACCTAAATTTTGTTTTGTTGAATTTTCTTTTCAATCTTGTGCTATTTCTCTGGTACGATTTCGCGCAGCGACACGAGCTGAGCCCAGAAAAGGGATTTTGACGTAAGGAAAAATCTATTTCTGGGCGATTGGCTCGTGTCGCCAGCGAAATCCCGCCCTACCCATCCCATCGCCCAAGATTGTCTGCTAACTTCAGGATGGCCACCAGAGGCGCAGCAGTCGGCAGCATGGGATGGAGTAGTAGTAGTTGCTGCCCACTCTGTGGGTCGGCTCTCCTCTTGTGGGGATTTTGTAGTGGGAGATTTCTATTGGCATTCGGCTCGTGGTAGTGGTCTCACTCGCCATAGTGTTCATACCGACACCCTCTTGGAGGGTGAGCGAGTCAGTTGTACTGACCTTTTTCTTTATTTATTTATTCTCTGGTATGTGTTAGTACATTTACCCTAGAAATAATAGATTAAAGGATATTTCGCTGGCGACACGAGCCAATCGCCCAGAAATAGATTTTTCCTTACGTCAAAATCCCTTATATAGACGAGGATGAAAGACCAAACAAATTTTATGGCTTTATATTGACGAGTTAAATCCTAATCATGCAAGCTGGAATTTCAATCCTTTGAAGATGTGACCCCAGTACTCGATAAAATCTTTCAGCAAGATCAACTTGGCTTATAGGGAGTTTGGAGGCAGTTTTGTTCTGGGATAGGTAGTGCAATTAAAAGATTATGAAAAGTTATCTCTTTTCATATCTCTACATTTGTATGCTGCAAAGGGCCAACCATGCCTTGCCTTTGTGTTTCTTTGATAGACTATCGTTTAGATGTTAAAGTATAGGAAAATTTTGTCTTTTCACAATTCTAAAATTGCCAGGGCGGGGTCAGGAAAAAACAGCTCTGCCAGATTTATTTATCCTTTTAAGTCTCAGCCTTGAGGTTAATCCCTTGTTTATTACTTTACTTGAGATCTGTCATTTACTGTACTTCATTTCCTTGAAAAAAAAAAAAGGGATTACATTTTGGTTGTTCTTAATGATTTTCCTTTCTTAGTGTTTTTTTTTTTTAAATAAAAATCATAGATCATGTAATAATGCCATAATTTCAAGCCATATGATTATCATCCATATTCCATTTTAGCACACACGCAAAGGCTACTCGAGGTCATTTAGTAGAAATGAAAACAAAATCCTGGATAAATACGCAGCGAACAACTCCATCTGTGTGCTTAATCCGCCTTTACCACTGAGGTTTTAGGTTAAGTAGGTTGGTTTACTTAAGGGTAAAATGCCAAAATGTTCTTAACTGCGAGCAATATAGTCCGGGAAAAACCTTCTGTCACCCGCCACAACATTTTGGTTTAACTATACGTAGTCTCCTCTACTTCAAATATTCTTCATTGCAATAATAAACTGAAGAGTGAGGTGCATTTCAGGGTAAAATTTTGATTTAAGTTTAGTAAGTGTATGCATAACTAGCTTTCCTAATTTTCCTGTTGTAACAAAGAATGCAGGTGTTTTGCCATCTTTGGTTAATTGAAAAATTGGCTTTTTAGCTGAATCATCATTTCTCTCAATTTTAATAGATAAAATCAGTGTAAAATCATCATTCTCAATTTTAATTGATAATCGGTTGTTAATTTCTGACAAGCATCACCAAAAAATTACATAAATATTTTTTTGTACACTCTCATTTTTAGTAAGCAGCACCGGTGGCCTAATCAAATTTTGCTTTAATCTCCAGCCATATTGAAGGGACTTGCTACATCGAGGTATTTTTTGGATGCCTTCATATCAATATACAACCTTAAACTCCTTGGTTTTTTTTTTTACTAAATTAATAATCTTCCTGACAATCATGCAACAATAATTTTGAGTTCTATTTCATTATTCAATTCTTTCATAACTTTAGTGACTTTGTTCACTCCTCTTATCCAACTTACAACTTTATCAAGATCAACATGATGCAGTATGTGTGATTCTCACAGGTGATGCATATAAACAATAAAATATAACCTGCAGGCTCAAATTACGTTCAGTAATAGGAGCTAAATAGATGTAAGTACCAAGTATGACTAGGACCATTTTTCTGGCAAGTTCATCTTCTGAACGTTTCATTCACTTTTACTCTATAAATGTAAAAGGATACATAAATATGATACTGCTAGGAATTAGCCTTCAGCACTGCGAAATAACACCTAGAGCAGAATGTGATCTTGATTAGCATTATTAAGTGATAAAAAGAATCTTTTACTTATTCTATCTTGGTTTTCATTTGCCATAAAGACTGTACTTTAAGAAGATTGGGAAAATTATCTTTGCAAGTCCCCCAAAGTAACATCCTTTGTCACATAATTAACAAAAAATTATTAGAGCAAATTCTTTTACATAATTAAGCTAATGTTTCACAGGAAACTGATCCTCTTTAACAGCAATTTCTTTTAATATTGCTTTACAATCTTTAATGGTACCTTACTTATTGCTTGCTTTATTTAGGCTTCTGTCAATGTTAAGACATAGGGCTTCATTAAATACTGTATTCACTTCAAGAGGTACATAATTTTCAACTTATTACATTCAATTTTAAGCATCACTAAATGAATATGGCCAATTCTTTATACAAGGCCCACAAACGTTTTTTTTTTATTGGAGGAAAAAACAAAATTCATATGGTAAACCTACAGTCAGTGAAAATGAGGTTTTACTGTACTGCAATACATAAAGAACTAAAGTAAATTCAAAGATGGTGGCTGACATGCTCTGTCATTTCTGGTAAACGCAAGTCCATAATGATTATTTTCCTTTGGTAAACAAAATTTAATTACACATACGTACACCCTACTTACAAACTTTCAAACAACGAACACCATTGTTCCCGAGTTTAGTGTTCAATCACAGTCTGAAAAATTATGCCATCCACCACTGTAGTAGAGTCGAGGCCGAGATCTGCAGGGGATGTTTAACCACCCCCTGCAAATAGTTAAAACCTGCAAATACTTGACACCCCTCTAAAAGTGCTTAAAACTGTTTATTTTGTTAGTTCAAACACCAAAAACCCCTCTAAAAATGCTTATAAGTGAGTATTTTAATAGTTTTATCACAAAAACTGCAGTTAGTCATGAAAATTACATGAAATGAAAATTTGGTAAATAGTAAATATTTCTCTATGAAAAAATGACAAATTTTCTAAAACAATTTGTATTTTTCATAGCTACAAACCTTCGGTCTTAACAATAGGATAATTTCTAGCGCCTAGCTGGATCCGGTTAAAAAACAGATTAAAGCAAGGAATCTTGTGATATCTAGCATGCATGCATATATCAGGTGAAGGCTTCACCTATGATCACGCCCCAGTCTTTCTTTGACCGCCTGGGCGAGAGTAGTGTTTACCTCTCTTGACCTTTACCCGGTTCATTGCCCGTTTCGCTCACCAAATTTTCCATGAATAATGTGAATATGCATTCCACATAAAAATCTGCAATAAGTGAATCCGGGAATCCAAAACCACGAACAGGCGGGGGTCCACTGTATTGCTGTTTTTTACAAACATCATGATTAAGGTACTTCATATTATTCTACAGTAACAACCACCATACCGAAGTAGGTACACATGACGGTACCTAGGTTATGAGGAGTCTAGCAGATTTAGGTAAGGAACTTGAACTGAATTATGTAGTGGATAATTAGGTCAAGTCCAGTACATTACAAAAGAGGACTTAATGTAATAGTAAATAAGTCAGTGGATAGAACCAATAGGAAGTGGAAGAGAGAGAGAAAGCAAAGAGATGTGACTTAAACAGAAAATTTAAGTTTGACTGACAAGGCACAGCTGCCACTCAAGTTACAAGATACAAATCCAGAGCAGTTAGCCCAGTTTATGTTCATGATAAGACTGCTTACTACTAGATCATTACTGACAAAGATATGTCTGTAACTTCAACTTACCTTAGACTACTTTTAAAGGACAAAGAAGTCTCAGGCCTATCATTCAACCTCAATGTGGCAATACTCAGGCCTACTTCCCACCCCTAATTACCTTTCACTCCTTGCTGTCTCTATCAGCTACACTCTATTGTGCTCCCAATCTTACCTCCACTACTTCACCCAGAAAATTTTCCCTCATTGTTACTATAGGTCAGCACCACTCAGCCATGTCTATCTAGTGTTTCAGGTATGGAAATTTGTATTGGATTATTAATTTATCTGCTTCAGATATAAGCTCTTCATTTTGTACAGTTAAATTACCATAAGCATGAAAAAAAAGTAATAAATGAGGTGGTACCCCCAAGAGTTCTGGGAATCAATTAAAAAAAATGACTGACCCTAACTCCTAGTTTCATCGATCTCCTTGGAAGTAATTACATTGGACAAGTTTACAGTGACCCGAGAGCATCTTAGGAAACATTCAAGTGTAAGCATGAGAACTTCCAAAGTGAGCACTGAAACTCTCATTTAAAAAAAATTATTTACTTTTTTTCAGTCTCCAAAGTCCTTTTGTACTGTGTATCTTGGGCAGATGTGCTACAGCACAACTATCCAAGTTTTTTCCCCTCTTCTATTTCTCATTAAAGATAGAAACTTGAGAAGATAAGTTTGAGCCTGTAGATGCACATGAATCAGCCACATGGCTTACCTGCCAATGAATCAGCTCTTGCCTCGGAGAAAGGACCATGCAGTCAATATGTGGTCGGGAGAGAAAACAAATCCTCAAGATGATGTTTTAGCCAAATATTTCTGACATTGTTATCATCACCTTATGGATATTTTTATCAATATGTACCAGAATGTCACTCATTCAGTCATGTACATCTATTCCATATTCAAATGTTCTACACTTGTATGATTGTACTTTTGTATCTGTGAAGAAACACAGAGGTCTAGAGTTAGTCCTTTTTTTCCCTACCTGTCAAAGGTTGGAACTACTTTGCAGTCCACACGGGCTCATGAAGTGTGAATTTTTAACCAATAAGTCATTTGTAACCTGACCTGCCCTTTTGCTTGTACCTCGCTCACACTGGTGACACCAGAGATGCTCACCACACCAACGACCCCCACACCATCAGTCGCCACCATCTATAAGAAATGCTTTTCCAGACAAGAAGACAAGGGAAAGCAATTACAGAGGAGACAGGATCCCCCAGAAAGAGTCTGTATTTTCCACTGGAGATTCAGGGCAAAGACAAGGAAGTGTGACAAGGGCTGTATATTCAAAAAAAAAAAAAAAAAAACACCCGGTAAGGTCGTAGAAGTGACCCACCCATACTAATGTCAGCGGGGGCAGACAAGTTGCCTTGTGAGAGAAATCACATCTGCCAACCACTGTCTTTCTTCCAGGTACAAGAGAAGAACAGATGTACTTCTTCATAAGAGATGAAAGGTCTGACATAAAATTTTTGGTGGATACCAGAGCCTGCAGGTCCTTCATCCCAGCAAACTCAGGAGAGCGGATAAACCTGACCCCTCCAGCCAAACTGCAGTTCTCAACTGCCAGCGGAGCACCACTAACCACGTATGGAAGGCGAGATATGAAGGTCAAGTTTGACGGACATGACTACAACTGGTCCTTAATAATGGCAGATGTGACAAAGGCATTGTTAGGAGCAGATTTCCTAATTGTACACAACCTACTAGTAGATGTAGCAAGAAAGAAACAAGTCATGAGAGCTGTAAAGAATTCATCCTCAACAGTCAAGCAGATGTACAACAACCAAAAAGAAGCAGAAGATATGTCCCACCAGCAGAGATGAGAGTTGCTGTTCAAAGGACGACCTTGAGCACAACCTTACAAAACTAGTGAAGCACAGAATCAAGCATCACATACAAACAGAAGGTCCCCCGATCCACTCGAAATTCAGATGACTGGCTCCAGAAAAGCTTAACTACACAAAGAAGGTATTCAAAGAAATGGAAGAAGCTGGAATATGCCAGAAAGCTTCCAGCTCATTGGCACCACCCTTACACATGGTGCCAAAAGCAGACGGAACATGGCACCTGCGGAGATTACCAAAGGTTGAATGTCAAGACGAAGCTGGACAGATACCAGCTACCTAATATAGCAGACATAACAAACAAATTGAGTGGAGCAAGAATATTCATGAAGATCAATGTACTGAAAAAGTATTTTCAAGAACTGGTAGCGAAAGAGGATGTACTACAGTTCCTTTGGCCTCTGTAATTCAGGGGCAAAATTCCAGAGATTAATGGACGAGATATTCGGGGACCTTCCATTCTGTGTGATATACTATGTGGACGATATACTAATAGTCAGCCCAAACTTAAAACATCTTAAACATGTGAAAGAAGTGTTGAAAAGACTAAAAGAAAACAGGTTAATAGTGCGAGAAGACAAGTGTGAATGGTGGAAAGAAAACAGTAGAATTTTTGGGACACAAAGTGAGCCAGGATGGCATAAAACAACTATGTACCTGAAAAAGTAAAAGCAATAACAGAATTCCTTAAACCAACAACAGTGAAATCAGTGAAGAATTCTCAGGATTTATAAATTATCATCGTCATTTTATCCCAAATATAGCAAAAACCATGCATCCCATATATCAGTGTTTGAAAGGAAATAAAAAAAACAATTAAATTGGGGCAATGAACAAAATAATGCATTTAGATTAGGAATTAAATTAGCAAAGGAGGCAATAACAAATGCAACAACACTAATATTTCCTTTACCCAACAGATCCCTCATGTTAACAACTGGCGCAAGCAACACAGCGATGGGCGCCGTATTTGAGCAGGACACACATGATGGTTGCCGTCCATTAGCTTCTACAGCAAAAAGCTAACAACAGCAGAGCAGAAATACTCAACATTTGACAGAGAACTTCTTACAGTCTACATAGCAGTCTGACACTTTTGCATGTGCTTGAAGGATGAGAATTTGTAGTCTAGACAGACCACCAACCCCTGGTACAGGCCTTCACAAAATCAGCATATGCATGGTCAGTGTGTCAACAATGACACCTGTCAATGACAGCAGAGTACTCTTGCACCATCAAGTACCTGAAGGTCTCATCGACCACCATGGCGGACACCCTATCCAGAAACTGTGCTAATACTATCCAGCTTGGGATCCCTTATCCCGAGATAGCGAGGCACAGAAAAAAGATGAAGGCCTGCAACGACTGTGAGGGATATATCATACCCTAAAATATAGTGACATGTCGATCAACAAAGAAACAGCGGCCATCACCTGGAAAACGAGTACTGGATATCCATGCCCTTACTTGCCCGAGGGTTTCAGTAAGAAAGCTTTTGGTCTCCCCCACAACCTGTTCTACCTGTTAAGCCGATCAAGCGGCAGAATGACAGCAGAGCGGTACATCTGGTGGGGCATGAGGAAGGAGGTGAAGATGTGGGCAAGACAATGCATCCTGTGCCAATTGTCAAAAATCCAGAGGCACACAGAGAGTGGGATGAAAGAATGCGAAACGACATCCCGCTGACTTGCCCACATACACGTCGACATAGTGGGATCCCTACCCCCATCAGAGGGGTACAAATAACTATCAACAATATAAAAAACAGAAATAAAAGATGGCCAGAAACAATCTTGATTTGACAACAGACAGTGGAAAGCTGTGTTAAAGCCTTCACCGACTGGGTCAGTGGGCCCAGCATTCCACAGATCATCACCAGCAACAGAGGCATGAACTTCAACTCCATCCTTTGGAACGCTCTCACTGACAGTTTGGGAACAAATAATGCATACAACTATACCTACAACCCTGAGGCAAATGAAATCAAGAGACTGAATAGATCATTGAAAGCCTCTCTAACTGCCAGATGTCAGCGAGGTAGTTGGAGAAAAGAACTACCATGCTAGGATTAAGAATCACACACTTGAAGTATTCATACCCGCAGAAGTCCTATATGTCTAACTGTTGATATTGTAAGCAGATGCGTTCCCAGAAAACAAAACCCTCGCAATAACAACTGACACAAGTAAGGCAGTAGAAAAATTGTTACCAGGAAGACAGAAGAGTGTTCATCCCCAAAGACTTAATGAATGTAAAATAAGTGTTCATCCGGGTCAATGCACCCAAAATCCCCCTCTCCCCAGCATACTCTGGCCTACACAGAATTCTTCAACAATGACTGAAAAACTGTTTCCAGATATGGTCAACGGAAGGACAATGTGGGTTTCAACTAATCAGTTGAAACCAGCCTATAAGCCAGACACAAGCCCACAGACGTGGGCTTCTCCTGGGGGTGAGTACTGAAGGCACACATGAATCAACCACATGGCTTACCTGCTGATGCACCAGCTCTCATCTTGGTGAGAGTACCATGCAGTTAACATGAGGTTGGGAGAAAACAAATCCTCAAGACAGTGTTTTTCCAATAATGTTGTCGTTACCTTTCAGATATTGTAACCAATCTAGTACTTATGTATCAGAATGTCATTCGTCATTCATTCAACTATATACATCAATTTCATATTTATATATTTTACAGTCTTATGATTGTATTTTCCTATCTGTCAAAGGTCGGGACTACTTTGCAACCGCACAGGCTTATGACTTGTGTGAATTTTTATCAATAAATCATTTGTAACCTCACCTGCATTTTCGCTTGTACCTTGCTCACAATCTAACCGTATTTGGTTTTAGAAAGGAATTGCTTACAAGCACATTGTCCTTGTGAACCCATATCTCACTAATCCTGCAGTTCCTGGTTTTAAAAGACAACAATCATTCCTCATTCACCCTACAGCATTAGTGTAACCCTTCTCCAAGGGACTTTTTCATACATACAGGCGGCCCTCGGTTAGTGGCAGGGGTTCCGTTCCTGGCCGCCAACACTAAGTGATTTTTGACGCTAAGCGATTTTAAAGCCTACGGCCGATGCACACCTTATTCCAATATTCTAGACCAGTCAAACGGCGCTGTAATCCCGCAATGGCGCAATAAGTAAAATTATATTTATGCAGTATAGTACAATAGAATTTACTGTACAGTAGTACTGTAAAGTGAAAAAAGCCTAGCTTTAATCCTTTGGGTGTCTAGAGTATGTAAAGATATAATCAGGTTTTATACAGTGTACAGGTAGCTGTAGTTCAAGTTATGATAACTAATCTTACAATAATCAGATTTTATGAGAGACCAAATTACAATAGCCTAACTTTATCCCATCTTCTAGTTACATAATTTCAAAAACAGCAAAAGTGAATGATGAAAGTATGGTTTTAACGTTATAATCGTTGCGTATACGTGTACAGCCATGAACAACCGAACGAGAAAAAACTGTTTTTTTTTTCTAAGTACAACCAAATTGGATAACATCCATTTGTCTTGTAGTTCAATCACCGTTCTATAGTACACTATTACTGTAGTTGTTATAAATGACTATGTATAATAGAACAGAGATCTCTTAATGTAATAACTTTATTCACTATAGATCAAAGATCAATATAGATCAAAGATCAATAGGGAAATATAATGTTAAATTGAAACCTAGTTATAACTGAAGTTGAGAAAACTGTTCAAGCTGCTAATGACTATTATCGTGCATCGGCAACAAGGATAAAACTCCATTAAACGTATGCCATCAAGCACAACCGCAGATAAAATTGAGATAAAATAATTTTAATCAAAACTGCTGTACTTGAAAGAACACATTTTACTGTTGGTTTCACTCCGATATAAGATAAGTACAGTAAAGTTCGTATTACGATGATATAAAGGAAAATTGCAAATGGAATCACATAATTTTTTTACGCAATAAACATGCCGCCAACGTAATCTGTTAACGAAAAAAAAAAAATAGTTCACAATCACAATGAGACCTATTCAATTCATATTTCCACCGAAAAACATGTCGTATAAGGAAAAATAACCTTGTCTCATGTAAGTCAAGTTATCTAGATAATCGTTTATGCTAACTAGAAGCAAGAAAATTCGCTCAGAATTGCGTTAAATATGGCGAAACAAACTCGTATTCGCCATCAGCTGATTTCAAACCAAAACATTGGCCGCTCCGCGGAATACTGGCTTAGATTTCCCAGAGTATTTTATAATACAATAATATGAGAATACATACAATATTATTGGATACAGTGAAGTAATGTATAACTTTTTAAAAGGATTTATGGAAAAGATGAATAATTAATAAAATAACACCATGCATTTTTCAGAACAGTGGCGGACAAGAACGAACATGAAAAAACATCCTCTGACAATGTGGAGGGTAGTTACTAAAGCTGCCTTAATTTGTATCATATTTATGTACAAAAATAAAAATACCCTATACGTAATATATCTTCATACACATTTTAAACTTAAAAGCATGAACATTTATAAAATCGACACATCGATCGCTAAATTTGCATTCTTTCAAACTTGATATTTTCGGAAGAGCGGCAGGCAGTGCCTTATGAAAACGAACATGAAGAAACATCATATATGATAACGTGAAGGCCAGTTTCAAAAGCTGCCTTTGTATCATATTTCCGCGCAGAAATAAAAATACTCTAAACGAAATACATTTTCATACACAATTTAAACATAAAAGCATGAACATTCATAAATCGACACATCGATTGCTAAATTTGCACTTTCTTTAACTCAATATTTTCGGAAGAGTAGCAGGCAGCGGCTAACAAGAAAGAACATGAAAAAACATCCTTTTTTATAATGTGAAGGACAGTTTCAAAAGCTGCCTTTGTATCATATTTCTGTGCAGAAATCAAAATACCCTATAAGTAATACATTTTCATACACATTTTAAACATAAAAGCAAGAACATTTATAAATCGACATCCATAGCTAAATTTGCACTTGTGTAACTCTATATTTTCGGCATAGAACAGCGTCAGAGGCATACATTTTACCCTAATACCTATGTAATAACTCTCCATAAAATTTTTTAATATCATTTGCATAACCTTTATGGTCTGAACGGCATTTCTACAAATGTATGAATTCGTTAGACATAACGGCGCTAGCAGCACTGTTGACCGAAAATTGTGCCGTAAAAATACCTTATTTTTTTAAGGAATATTTTTGACAAGTGCCGTAAAACTGATTCGCCACTAAGCAATTGCACTGTAAATTGTGGGCTGCCTGTATTGCCAATATGAAAATCCTGCTGCAAAGGTATCACTCACAAAACTCTGAACTTTCAAGCATATTCACAATAGGTTCTCAACATGGCCACACTGAATGCTTTCAAGGCTTCCTTTAATCCTACAGAATCTAATGGGATTGTTGTATATATGTGCCCAGAGGACCTATTTAAAATTAAACAATAGAAACTAAGAATTACAGTAAATTGGTATTTTTAAAGATATTTCTGCACATTTGAGTGGTTAAGACTACACTGCTGATGCATAACGGAATAGTGTGTATGAATGATAATGTACTGTGCTAAGCACTGTATTTTAGGACAGGGAAGTTTGGATTTATCAACCAAAATATTTACAAACAGCATATCAGAGCCAGAAGTTCCTTGGAATTGCTTCAAAATAGATAGGTTTTCCTAAGTCAATTACTTTATCAACAATAAGAATTTCCTATACCACAGAACAGATTGGATGTGCGAATGTAAAACTCAGTGCAAGATACAACCACAAATTTTCAAAGAGGAAAAGCATACGTGTCACAAACACTTACCACACTCATTAGAAAAATAATCTGTCACTTCAACGTGACATCACATACAACTTTAAAATGACCAGACTGACTCTGTGACAGTTTATCAGGAAGACCTGCATTTCACAAAAAATAAAATCTCTGAGGAATGGATTTCTGCAACTTCACTTCTCATCAGGAAGTTCAGACTCGAAGATTGTCAACAATGTACATTATGGGCAATATAAAATATGCAAATTATTAACAACTATACTTTACATATCTGCACGAATATCAGCAGTAACAAGAGCTTGAGGATTCAACTTCCATTCCGTTCCTTTCTCGGCCAATGGAAACCACCTCTGCTCGATGAAGGTCTTCAGGAAGAAACTGTGATGGATCGATGGGCATCATTGGCTTCGATGCCTTTAGTTTATGAGCCAAAGTCAAGAATATTGCTTCAACATGGTCACAGTCACAGTCATCCTTGGCCGAGGTTTCAAAAAGCTGTAATAAAACAAATCTCATTCAATGAACAGCAAGGAATCTTCCAATAAATATACAAGACAATCCTGTTACCATGCATTTTGCAAAACTAAAATAAATCCTTAAAAAAAAAAAAAAATTTACTAAAAATTCACAAAGGTACAATCCCAAGAAAAATTACAGTATTGAGTGCTAACATTCAATTCTTGCAAAATAAACTGGACATGCCCACTGATTTTCCTTAGAACACCATCACTTTTTTGGTTATATCCAGTACCAAAAAGATTTTTATAGATAGAATAGATAAGCATTAAAATAAAAAATTTTAATTGATTTTAATGCTTATCTTTTTTTTTAATTATTATAATATTTTTTGTACATTCACAATTCAAACATCTGCACATACCACTTACATACAAATTTCTTTTATTCTGTGAACTGCAGCATACATATCTAAACCTTAAGCATGGTACTGTATGATTATTAAACAATATAATGGAAGTGATTGTAAAAGCTGTCAGAGGAGGGGAAGGTGACTGGATAAAGACTCTGGGGAGTGAAATTTCATAGTCTATAAGTATCACCATTATTTCGCAAATCACTAGCAGCGAAGTAATAGATCAGAAATGACCTTTGAAACTGAAAAATTCCACAAAGTGGGGAACAAATATATTTAAGAGCACATGCTGTTTCAGAGTGTCATGCTTCTTGAGTCTAAAGACATTAAAACCCAACTGAAATAACAGTGGAACCCAAACCCCCGTGTTTCACGTTCCTCTCCTCCGGATTCGCGGATTTATTCTTTCGGGAACGTTTCCCCGCATTATTCGCACATTCGCAGAATATTTTTCTATGAGAAAATATCCTACAAAAATTCCTGGCTTTCTGATCATTTCATCATAAATTGCACTTTTTTGTAATAAAACTATTAAAAAACCAAGTAAATAAATTTTTTGTGGGTTTTTCTTGAGTTTAAACTAACAAAATAGGCTGTTTTTAGCATTTTTATAGGGGTTCCAAACATTCACGGGGGGGTCTGGTACGCATCCCCCGCAAATATGGGGGGACCACTGTATATTTGTTCTCTAATTTGTGGGCTTTTTTTCAGGTTTCACACAGCAGCGGTTATAAGATCTTGCTAATGTTTTCACTTGCTTTCCAATTATCAGAAACCATAAACGCACTATAATCTCTTAATACGTACTACCATAAAGCTAATTGCTGTTCTATATAGTGCACCCCAACTAGATCGCACTTCAGCAATCGTGGATTCAGCACTTCGCAGTTTTTTTTCTGTTAAATGTATCTCCAAATATATTGTGAGGAAATTCACTAATTCACAGATTTTTTCATAGAGCATAATATTCACTAATTACATATACTGTATTTTCACTTTATTTTTGTGGCTAAATATGAAATTTTTATATTAAAACGGAGTTTTACATATACAGGCAGTCTCCAGGTTACAACGGGTTTGCTTACGATGTTACGAGGTTAAGGCGCTTTTCAATTATATTCATCAGAAATTATTTCCAGGGTTACCACGCATTACAATGCTCATCTGGCAGAAGAAATATGACACCAAAAATGCAAAATAATCAATATTTGAAGGTTTTTTTATGAAAAATGCAATAAGAATGCACTTTACCTAGTTTTAATGCACCAAAAGCATTAAAAGTAAGGTTTTCTTTGGATTTTTTGACGATGTTCTGGCTTGCCTACGATTTCAGCTTACCAACGCGTCTCAAGAACGGAACCCCTGTCGTAACCCAGGGACTGCCTATACTACTGTACTTACCAATTACATAGCTAAAGAGCTTCTACCTTCAGCAGCCAAAAAATACCCAAATTTGTAACTAATTTGTATTTTCATAACTAACAAACCTGAGGTTCTTAACATTAGGATTTACTAGCGCCAAGCTGGGAAACCGGTAGAATTAAAATTACACTTGTGAGATCCAGGGACTAATGGCATCTATACCAGGTCACGGGCATGTATACCAGAATGCCCACGGCTACCTGTGACCCATCAGTTATATTTCTAACCCAGTTTAGACTGCTAGAGGGGTGGTTTCGAGGTGGGCCTTTAACTGTTAAGACCTCAGGTTTGTTAGTTTATGAAAAATACAAATTAGTTACAATTTGGTATTTGTTCATACACGAAACAAACCTTCGGTCTTAACATTAGGTATAGACTTACTATTGGAGGGAGGTAAGTCTCTACAACTGACTGGAAGTTTGCCACCTTATCCATTTCCGAATATATAGGGAAATTCTAGAGAATGGACAATGAACCTAGGACCAAAGATATAAGGTGCGGTCTATTGGTTTCCTCCCACTGGGTGTAGATACCATTCTACTGTTTACTCTTGTCCCTTGCGACTGGATCGACCTTCACCCCTCTTTCCTTATTATCCAGAGGGGTGTGTTGCTACTGAAAAGTATATCATCAGCTAAGATAGCTTCACAGTATGGCTGACCATCTCACCTGCATCTAGTCCGTTCCAGCACATGACGGTACTCTCCTTCATATTGCCCGTAGTTAAAGGAGTAGGAAGAAAGTAGTAAAGAAAAGACCAGTCCATCCCATCATTTTTTCATTCTACTTTCATACCTTCATCTTAGACTAGACGCAAACTGACCCGCCAGGGGCACTGGATGAACTATATCACTTGTTGGGCCGCCACCACTGGACCCCAAGGAAAAGGTGTCCAAGGATCTATGGGCAACATCTTTCAAATAAAATGAGGTGAAAGTTGTTGGCGCTTCACACGCCAGCTTTCAGAATTTTATCCACAGACATGTTCTTGGACGTATTAAACGTCGAGTCAAAATGTCTCCCGTATGCCGATTGGACGTATCATACGTCGGCTCAAAAAAGTTTTTTTAAAAATTCGCGGAAAAATACTTATAGGCCTACCAGCCGAAAAACTTTTGTATCACGCGCCTTGGGGATGCTGGGAGTTCACGGATCAAGGCGTTGTTTTGTTTACAATCGCTACGCAGGCGCGCAAGCGCGAATTTCTTTCTTATCGCACTAAAAAGTATCAGTGGACACATCTCGGAAATTATTTCGTCACTTTGACATAATTATTGCACCATTTTAAATTATCCTTTACATGAAGTATTATATATGAAAATGTGCGCAATTCATGCACAATACAACTAAAAAATACTCATGATTGTAGCTTTTATCAATTTTGAAATATTTTCATATAAATAACGATAAGTGCAAAAATTTCAACCTTCGGTCAACTTTGACTCTACAGAAAGGTCGAAGAAACGCAATTGTAAGCTAAAATTCTTATATTATAGTAATATTCAATCATTGCCTTCATTTTGCAACAAATTGGACATCTCTAGCACATATATTTCGATTTATGGTGAATTTATGAAAAACTTTTTCTTACGTTCGTGCGATAACTCTTCGATAAATTTTTTCGTGCGATTGTCCTAATGTTTGCACCCTTTTAAATTTGCCGTTACATAAAGTTTTATATATGGAAATGTGCGCAATTTCATGGACAATACACAAAAAACAACCCTGGTTGTAGCTTTTATCAGTTTTTGAAATATTTTCATATAAATAACGTTTAGTGCAAAAAATTTCTTCTTTCTTCACCTTTGAAACTCTAACGGAAATGGTTCCGTTAAAAAACGGCAATTGTTAAGAAATAAAAATTTGCAACTTTCGGTCTCAACTTTGACTCTACCGAAATGGTCGAAAAACGCAATTGTAAGCTAAAACTCTTATATTCTAGTAATATTCAATCATTTACCTTCATTTTGCAACGACTTGGAAGTCTCTAGCACAATATTTCGATTTATGGTGAATTTATGAAAAAAAAAATTACGTTCGCGCGGTAACTCTTCCGAAAAAATCAGGAATTTTTTTTGTGCGATTGTTGAAATGTTTGCACCATTTAAAATTAGCTGTTACATAAGTTTTATATATGAAAATGTGCGCAATTTCATGTAGAATACAACTAAAAATGATTGAAGGTTGTAGCTTTCTCTCTTTTTTTTTCGAAATATTTGCATATAAATCACGATAAATAGAAAAAAACCACGTTCGGTCAAATTTGACTCTACCGAAATAGTTGAAAAACGCAATTGTAAGCTAAACTCTTACGGCCTAGTAATATTCCGTCATTTTTCTTCATTTGAAACAAATTTGAAGTCTCTAAAACAATATTGTGATTTATGGTGAATTTTTGAAAAATATATTTACCTTCACTCCGCGCGCCGATTCGCGGGCCGCAAGTCTCCGAAATACGTACATGGCATTATCCTAATATTTGCTCCTTTTCATATTAGCCTTTTTTATAGAGTTTCATATATCAAAATGTGCGCAAATTCATGAAGAATACAATAAAAAATAATTGAAGGTTGTACCTTTTTCCATCTTCGGAATATGTGCATATGAAAAAATATATATATTAAAATTTCGACATTCGGTCAAATTTAACTCGTCCGAAATGGTCGAAATCTGCAATTCTAATCTAAAACTCTTACAGTATCGTAATATTCAATCATTTGCCTTAATTTTGAAACAAATTGGAAGTCTCTAGAACAATATTGTGATTTACGGTGAATTTTTGAAAAAAATATTTTTTTGCGTCCGCGCGATACGAATTCGTACATCATTTTGTGATAATATTTTTCCGGTGTTGCTTTTATTGTTTTACAATGTATTATATATCAAAATGATCGCAATTTAGTGTACAATACAACGCAAAAAAAAGTAACTGGTTAGCTTTGACCGTTTTCTGCACAGCGTGATTTGAATACAATTATGTATGAATTTTTTTGTTTTCGCTACCATATATCGCATTATTTACATATGATAATGATATTATTTTTCATTTCTGATGGTGCATTCTAAACTTTAGGCAATGACAAAAAAAGGAGCCAAAAAATGAACTCTTAATCTTCAAAGTACGCGCGCTGTAATTTTTGAAAAAATTATTTTTTTCCACTTCCGCGCTCACGGCCAAAACCAGGCCCGGCATACGGGAGAACGTTTTGATTTTTAGGGCTCCAGCGTAAGAGGGTTAATTCCATGTGAGGGGAGGTGGGAGGGCTCCACTCATGTAATTACAGGCAGTCCCCGGGTTACGACGGGGGTTCCGTTCTTGAGACGCATCATAAGCCAAAAATCGTTGTAAGCCGGAACATCGTGAAAAATCCTACGAAAACCTTACTTTTAATGCTTTGGGTGCATTAAAAACTATGTAAACTGCATTCTTAATGCATTTTTCATCCATAAAACCTTCAAATATTGATTATTTTGCATTTTTGGTGTCATATTTCTTCTGCCAGATCGGCGTTGTAGGCGTCGTAACCCTGGAAATAATTCTGAATAATAATTGAAAAGCGCCTTAACCTCAGAAACGTCGTAAGCCGAACCCATCAGTAACCTGGGGACATGCCCAGGCAGTCCCTGGGTTACGACGGGCTCGGCTTACGGCGTTCCGAGGTTAAGGCGCTTTTCAATTATCTTCATCAGAAATTATTTCCAGGGTTACGACACCTACAAACGCTGATCTGGCAAAAGAAATATTGACACCAAAAATGCAAAAATAATCAATATTTTGAGGTTTTTGGATGAAAAATGCAATAAGATTGCAGTTTACATAGTTTTTAATGCACCCAAAGCATTAAAAGTAAGGTTTTCTTAGGATTTTGACAATGTTCTGGCTTGCAAAGATTTTTGGCTTACAACGCGTCTCAAGAACAGAATCCGTCATAACCCGGGACTGCTAGTATATGTAAAACTTCATTTTATTATACTCTTAAAAATGTAATCTTTACATATGAAACTTACCAAATAATTACATAGCTGATTCCAAACTGACAAGAGGTGGGATCCATGGACATATTCCATCTCAAAGCATTATATTAGATCATTTATTTGACATAGAACAATTACCAGCATATAAAAAGAAAATACTTGTTGTTTCCTTACCAGGCAAGGGAGAACTGCAGATAGGTACCTCTATATAGATGATACTCCACTGTGTGGCTGTATAGCCCAGAGTTGCCCCTACTAAGTGGGAACTTAGCAGCAGAGAGTACAACCATGGCTCGCAAAGCTACTAAAAGAGGCCCTTGCCTTGGGCGCTAGACCAGAATAGGACCATAACACTGTTAACTACACCATAAAAATTAATAAAATCACGACCCAATCCTCTAAAAATTCACGAGCCCTCAAGCCAAACTCTCGGAGGGAAGTTTCCTCATAAGGAAAGTCGAAGCCGGGGTGCTGGTGTCGCAGGTGAGAAAATATCTCAAAGCTGGGTAGGCTGACGAAGACAAGGCATACTGTCCTACATCCTCTTCATCCAACGATATTGGCGACAAAGTCTAAACCTCCAAGCTTGGTATCCTCTCCATCAACAATATAGGCGACAAATTTTAATCCTTGACCTTGGTAAGCACTGGGATTTTCTTAAAAAAAGACAAGAGGTCTTCCAATTATCGCCTGAGAGGGGCAAGCGAAGAGTCCTGAGTCAAGAGGTTCTGTCCAGTGCTTATGAGCCAAAAAAGGGTGGTCCAGATAAGAGATAGACTCCGGGCTATCCAAGTAGGGCGAGGGGGAGGAGCCAAAGAGGCAGGAGACAGCACTGTTTAATTGCACGAAGCATAGGGACTGAAACTAGCCTCTGGACTTCTTGGAAGGTGGAGGAAAGCTTTCTGCATACGTGGAATGCCTCTTGAAAGGTTGCGAAGAAGCTTGACAGCCCTCTCAACACCTCTTGCTGGGAGTCGAATCTTTGGATTCAAACAACAAACAATTTGCACCGAAAGAGACGCCTTTCCAGTGGTACTCTGTCGAAGCCTGGGGTTATTAACAGACTCGACTGAGGGGGCAACTGTCCACGGGAAAACCCAACCAGCTTCCCTTGGACCTCCAGTATGTCTTCTTCCCAGTGAAGGGAAGCGGGACAGGGACCTTTATCTAGGAGCACCAATGGGATGGACAGCCACCTCCTCAACACTCTCACTTTGCACAGCACTTACACTTTGAATACTATTGCCTTTTTCCATTACGATTTTAAAAGATAAACCCTATTCCATCACAGCACTAGGTAAAAACTAAACTTCTTATCGAACTTAGAATTCAAAGCTGGCAATGGTGTTAAGATTGGGAGTATGGGAACCTGGAATAAGAATTAGTTACATGGGATCATGAGGGCTAAGGATTGAAGAAGATATACATATCACAGATGAAGAAATAGCACTATCATCTGCTAATTCTGTAACTTGCACAGGTCCTAAGCTAGTTCTTATTTTTGGCTCTAATAGCCACCTCTTCCTATTTTAGTTTGTCCTGATGGACCTAAAGATCTTCATTGACTGTCATCCCATTCATTACATTCTGCACAAGTAATCTCCTTCTTACACCCCTGACCTCTACATTTTACACATCTGGTATGAGGGTCATAGCATGATTTTGCTATGAGCATCGTAGCATAATTTAACTTATCTAGTTTTGCATCCCTCTATACAAAACCTCACACTCAATGTACTGGAATGTGACGTTCTAACTGGAATTCACTACTGCAAAAAACAGAGTACTTCACCAAGAACTCCAAAATCATCCAAAAAATGATGAAGAAGGGTGCTGGAAACCACCGATGTTACTCAATCAAATGTTAAAAGAAAATTTTTTAATAAATATTAATCTATTATCATCATGACATATACTGTATAAAAAAACCATGTTCTATCTCTCTCTCTTTCTCTTCCCCAAGTAATAAAATCCAAAATAAGAAAGAAAACAAATAAAGAGAGAATCAAGAATATCAGGTAAAAGAGAAAAGCAAACCACCAATGAGATATGCAGAGGTGTCAGCAAAGAATTTCAAAGCATCAGCTCCGAAATTCTACTCAAGAGATAATAACTGATTTATTTATGCAAGAGGATATTGCAGAAACGGAGAAAATTGCAGATTCAGACACAAAATGAATAATTATGATGAAGGAAGATCAAATATTATGGAAAAGTTGGATTTTTATGTCAGAATTTCTGGAAATGAAAAAAAAGAACAACATACCAGAACAGAAAGAGACATGGGAAAATCCTTATTACTATCAGTATTAAATGAAGGAGAAAACACGCAAACCATCATAGTGATGAATGCGCAGGGTTTAGTTACGAGTAACTCAAAAAGAAAAATAGAGTACTTAGAAGAACTAACCCCAACCCAAAATGAAAAGAAAATAGATATAATGAATATAAGTGAAACCTGGTATTCCCAAGAGACTGGGAATGATGATCAAATAAAAGGGTTCCAAACTTATAGATCAGATAGAAAAAATAGGAATCAAGGGGGAACCGCAATATATGGGAAAGACAAAAAACAAGGAAAAATATATGAGAAATATAGTAACTCAGAATGTAAACTAATAGCGGTAGAATTTGAATCTGAAAAATTGATGAACATAGTAATATATAGACCTCCTAATACTAAAGAGTTTGACTTAATATTGAAAAATTGGATGATATATGTAGAAATCACAAGGACTGGACTATTCTCCTATCTGGTGACTTCAACTTTCCTTTCGTAGAATGGAAAGAACGAATAGGAGATTGTGGTTGTACTTATACATATAAAAAAGAGAGTAATAGTAGTGCAGAAGATAAGAGGCAATTTGAAAGCTATTAGATATGCTACTAGAATACAACATTCAACAAATAAATCACCTGCCAACAAGAAAGGAAAATACTTTAGACCTAGTATTTGTGAACGAGATGAATTATGTTAAAGAAATAATAGTTTATCATGCGAGTATTTCAGACCATAATGTTCATAGAATTAACCAAGTTCATTCCAAAGCAAGTGAAAAATAGAGATAAGCAAGAATGAAAAAGTGGGAAGGATATGGAACAAAATACAACTTCTACAGTAAAAATATAAAATGGTCAGAAATTAATGAAGAATTAAACAAAGATTGGGATAACATTTTCGTAAGTGATGACATAAGGGTAAATACGGAGATATTATATAAAATAATTGGAGATAATAGTGGAAAAATATATACCGAAGAAGAAAACGTAAAACATCATTCATGCATACAAGAGACAGAAGAATCTTGTTCCAGAAAATCAGAAAGTGGAAAAAAGGTCTTGCAAAAAGAAAAAAATGCATGGAAAGTTATAGAACTAAAAAGTAAGATAGAATGCAGAAAAAAGATTATACAATCAAAAGAAAATGAAAAACGGGACTTGGAGAAAAACCCTATTATTAAATTCAAGCAAAACCCCAAACTATTATACTCATATGCGAAGAAGATGAATAAAAGAAGAATAGAAATAGGCCCTCTGAGAATTGAAAGGGAGATTAACCGAATGAAAAAAAAAAAGGAAATTTGCAACATACTGGCAGAACGATATAAGAGAAGAATTCACCCCTAGAATAGATAATGAGATAATGGATATAGAAGTAAGGGTATGAAAATAGTGAAATATTTAGCTGACATAGATATTAATGAAGCTGATATTGTGCAGGCTATTAATGAAATTAAAAATGGAGCTGCTGCAGGGCCTGATGGAATTCCTGCTATTTTGTTAAAGAAAGTAGTTCATTCTATCGCAAAGCCACTTGCAATATTATTAAGACAAAGTGTAGATACAGGCAAGATATATGATGAGCACAAATTAGCGTATATTACCCTACTTCAAAAGTGGATCAAGACTAGAGGCAAGTAATTATAGGCCTGTGAGTCTAACATCACATATAATGAAAGTGTATGAAAGGGTAATGAAGAAAAATATTATGAAACATTTAATAAAAATAATTTGATTAATAAAGGTACAAACATTGTCGTCGTACCCGGAAAAGTACACCCCCAACCCAACTGTTAGTCCACCGTGAAAACAGATTCAAAAAATATGAAAAGCGGAAATGAAACAGATGTGGTTTATTTAGACTTTGCAAAAGCTTGTTTTGATAAAGTAGACCATAATATATTAGCGAAGAAAATTAGAAAACACAATATCGTGGATAAAGTAGGAAGATGGTTAACAAAAAGAATTTTTACACAACAGAAAACAGATAGTTATTGCAAACGACGAGAAATCGATGAAGCCAAGGTAATAGTCCGGTGGTGCCCGCAAGGTACGGTGTTAGCTGCAATACTGTTTTTGTTATTATGATTGAAGACATAGACAATAATGTTAAGGATTCGGTAGTGAGTAGTTTCGCAGATGACACAAGAATAAGTAGAGAAATTACTTGTGATGAAGATAGGAACGCTCTACAAAGAGACCTTTAACAAAGTAATATGAATTGGGCAGAGGTAATAGGATGGTATTTAACTCTGATAAATTTGAATCAATAAATTATGGAGACAGAGAAAGAAAGCTATATGCATATAAGGGACTAATAATGAGACCATCACAAATAAGGAGCAGTTAAAGACCTTGGTGTGATGATGAACTAGGAACATGTTATGCATTGATCAAATAGCAACTCTGTTGGCAAAATGTAAAGCAAAATGGGAATGTTGTTACGGCACTTCAAAACAAGAAAGCTGAACACATGATTATGCTTTATAAAACATATGTTCGTAGTCCACTTGAATATTGCAATATGATATGGTACCCACACTATCAAAAGATATTGCACAAATAGAGAGTGTACAAAGGTCCTTTACAGCTAGAATAGAAGAAGTTAAGGACCTAGAACTACTGGGAAAGACTACAATTCTTAAAATTATATAGTCTGGAAAGGAGAAGAGAACGCTACAATGATAATTCAGGCATGGAAACAGATAGAAGGAATAGCAGATATCATGGAAAACTAATATACAGAAAGAGCAAGCAGAGGTAGATTAATAGTGCCCAAAAATATACCAGGAAAAAATTAAAATAAGGAAACGCACACCGGACCATTAATCCACTACGCACCAGCATCGATAATGCAGCGTCTATTCAATGCGTTGCCAGCTCATCTGAGGAATATTCAGGAGTGAGCGTAGATGTGTTTTAAGAATAAGCTCGACAAATATCTAAACTGCATCCCAGACCATCCAAGATTTGGAAGATGCAAAATATACCGGAAGATGTACTAGCAACTCTCTGGTAGACATTAGAGGTGCCTCATACTGAGGGGACCTGGGGCAACCCGAACAAGATGTAAGGTCTGTAAGGTCCCCCCCCCCCCCCCAGGTCCCCCCCCCCCCCCCCCCCCCCCCCGACCCCCCCCCCCCCACCCCCACATCCCTCCCACCCTGATGACGACGCACTTTTAGTAGAAGGAGTGGGAGTAGCCAATGACAATTAAGCTTGTATAAAATGCTTTGTATGTACTGTCAATAGTGTATAAGATCTCTCTCTCTCTCTCTCTCTCTCTCTCTCTCTCTCTCTCTCTCTCTCTCTCTCTCTCTCTCTCTCTCTCTCTCTCTCTTACTGAAACAAGAGAAAATTTTTATACACATGTAACAAATATCTTATTTTGTATATTATTTAATTATTTCCAAATATTACTATTAATTTTCAAATATTAATGCAAAAACAGCAAAATGTCAAAATCAATAAAATGTTAAATGAAAATCCCTTAATATTGATCTACTGTCATCCTAATTATGTACTGTATGAAAAAAAAAAATGTACATCCCACAACTCTCTCTGTCTCTGTCTCTTTCCATGATGACACACCATTGGCTAAAAAAGTTGGAAGTAGCCAATGACAATACTTGTAACAAGATGCTTTGGTATGTACCATCACTAGTATGTGAGTTTCTCTCTCTCTCTCTCTCTCTCTCTCTCTCTCTCTCTCTCTCTCTCTCTCTCTCTGGTAACTTTATTAGTTTTCACACACAGTTGTGAGCTATATATTTTTAAGAGTAATGTTGTAGATATGTATATTTTTTTAGGTATATTTTAGTTTTACCAGACCACTAAGCTGATTAACAGCTCTCCCAGGGTTGGCCCAAAGGATCTTAAATTTTTTTATGTGGCTAGGAACCAACTGGTTATCTAGCAATGGGACCTACAGACTATTGTGGGATTTGAACCTATATCGAGAAATGAATTTCTATCAACAGAGATATATTCCTCTGATTCCGCATTGGCAGAGTCGAGATTCAAACTTCGGACCACCGGATTGGTAGGCGAGCAGAAACCACTCGTCTAACGAGGAACTGGTAACGTTGTAAGATGACTGGTATATTTTTGCTTGAATTATTAAAATATGCAGTTAAAAGCATTTTAGTTTAAGGTATGTACTCAGTTCACCACCCCTCTCTCTATCTCTCTCTCCATGACAACAGCTATTGGCTGAAAGGAGCCAATCACACAGTAGGTACAAGCTTTTACATGGGGGGGTTCCAATATATCGTGGATTTTCGGTATTCGAAGTAAATCACTGAATTAGACTTTACAGCATCCTTCAAACTACTTCAGTGACCATTTATATACTGTATACATATTCATCTTCTGTTGGTTTGTCTATCTTTATCCATATGTAATTTTGTCTCTTTCCAATACTTTTTTTTTCACAAATTTGCTTTGGAAGATTGGAAGCTTGTTTAGTTAGTTAAAATCCTTTCTTTTTTTCTGCATTTGAATGTTAATCATACAGTCTACTATTATTACTACTACTACTATACTACTAAATTTACACGCCACCCCTTTGAGAGGTGTGAATCAGCTCAGTAGTCTGGGTAAGCAGTCTACTACCCTCAGCTTGCCAGCCTAGAGGATGAAGGATGTCTGGCAGCTCACTATAAGAAAATGAATGAGAGAGAGAGAGAGAGAGAGAGAGAGAGAGAGAGAGAGAGAGAGAGAGAGAGAGAGAGAGAGAGAGAGACCATGAATGACTTTAATGACTACTATGCTATTATAGTTTATCTGTATAAGTTGAAATAAATACATTGATCTTAACCCTGTACTATTGATAACGACGCTCCATAGGCGCTCTACTAGCCTGTTTAATGTAGTACAGAAAAAAGCAGCTATTAAAAAAATAGAGAAGAACCTCTACAAGTGTAACACTGCTGAAGTAGCCATCACATATTATAATAACAATAATAATAATAATAATAATAATAATAATAGTAATAATAGTAATAATAATAATAATTCATTAAACTTACCGGCATATGTGTTGGTCTGCAAATCGCTGGGCCACATTTGTTGCACAGCCAGTTGATCTTTGCAATCACAACTTATTTCCTACCAGGATTCTTGGAATGTTATAGCTAAGGCTATCATGTTGCACTCTTCAATCCACAAGGGTAATGACTGTAAAATGAAGACCAATTATTATGACAAATGTATAGAATGGATGAAGTGTAAGAGGAAAAAATATCACATCTGGGGGTGAATGGACACTGTTGGTAGGTGGTACCCTCCTACAAGGTCTCCATAAACAAAACTTAACGAAAAAATTTTCCCACAAATTACAAGATTCCTAGATACCTGTCTCCTTTATACCAATATACCATTATCCATGTTCCATAAGAGTAGATGCAACGTTACACAAAAAGAACCAGTTATGAAAAAGGAAGAAATCTTCCCTGGAAGGGTAAGCTACATTATGCAAGTACTGTACTTCCATATTTAACTCTGAGACCTAAACATATGAGAAAAATGACCAGAGGGGAGAAAGGAACTGAGAAAAATAACAGGCTTGGATCTGTAATAAAAAAACAAAAAAAAAATTACCAAAAAGAAATTTCCTTATATTCAATATAAGCTTATCATTTCATATATAAATCTCAAATAATTAACTGGAGCATAGTTTCAGAAGTTGGATAAGTACTTGATTACTTATGAAAGTGGAGGTGCACACAGTCAGATTAGTACATCCTGGTTAGAGGAGCCGCCACAAAAGCCATGTGATGAACTCCAAAGTGATCTTGGGAGAAGCATATGTAGGTGGTGATGGATTTTAATATGAGAGGTAGGAAACCCAAAAAGAGAAAGAGGAGATCTAGAATTAAGATTTGGGACCTTCAAGGAGAAAAGGGTAACGTAAAATTTGGACAGGGTAACAGAATGGAAAATATCTGGGCAGACATGAGAGAAATATGTGTGGGGGAAGCAGAGGGACAGGTGGGAAGGACAAACAGATATGGAGTGTCAAGAGGAGAAAAGTGGTGGAATGAGAGGTGCAAGAAACAAATGATAATCAAAAGCATTTAAGGACTGGAAAGTAAGGCATGCACAGGGTGCAGAGGAAAGGTAAAGAGAAGAGGAATAGTGATTTACCAAAAGAAAACAATGTTCTATTATTTATATCCATGGGGAGTACGTGGTTGTGATGGTAATTGCTTCATAGCAAAGGAAGATAAAGGAAAGGAGAACGCATTTTCGAGAAGTTCGGCAGTAAGGAGGTTTTCGCGCCCGTGTTGGAGGAGGCGCCTTTTTCTGCGGCTGTTTCTGGAATCGTCGGGCGTGTTGTGGAGCGCAAAAAACGTGCCAATGTGACACGAGAAATGCGCGTTTTCTGATGCAATACCTCGTCTAGATTCATCTAGGGAGTCCTAGTAAACTCGGGAGTCTGTGACGCTCGCCGTAGGCTCCGCCCCCAGAGTGCCGTATAAATACGACAAACGAACTTTGGAGAGAGAGATTGTAAGAGAGAGATTTCCAGTTAGTCACAGAGAGATATCCTCAGTAAGAGCCACAGATCAGATTATCAGTGAGAGATCAGCAGCTGCAGAGACCTTCCGAGAGAGATAAGAGAAAAAGGATCGCCGACGAAGGATCAGGAAAAAAAAGTTGCTCGAGAGTTGGTTGGATACTGGTCTAGTAGTCTTCAGGAGTGGACGAATTATCTCATGTTATCTCGACGTCGACCAGACTTCAGAGAAGAAAAGGTCCCGCTAGAGGAGTTGGGGAGTTCCTGCCTTACAAGTAGACTATTTTCCGCAATACGGAGTCAAGAGGACGTCTGCAATCAACGCTCCGCAAGTATTTGAATTGCCTCACTGTTCCCCCAGTTCATGCAGTGTAAGATTCTATCTTTTTATGTAAATAGGAGATACCATTCTGCATTTCCCTATGTTAGTAAGCTTGTAAATAAACCTTTGTTATGTTAGTGTTTCTTTCTATATTGTCGTATCCCCAGTCATGTTTGGTTGTGTTGAAATTTTTTCTTTATTATTTCACATCGAACCTGTAGCGGACCTCTCTCAGAGGCCGTAACATTGTGTCGACCCTTGGCCAGGATATTTTGACACCGTAACATTGTCTCTGAGATCTCAGAGTCCGTAAAAGTGGTGCCCCCCCCACCCGCAACATCTGCTTCTGCCAGCTCTATTGTGCATTTATAGACCTTGAGAAAAAATACAATAGAATCCCAAGAGAAGTGCTGTTCTGGTGTTTCACGAAGAGAAAAGTCCCAGAAAAGTTGGTTAAGCTGGTTCAGATGATATATCAAAGAACAAGCACAAAAGTAATAACAGCAGTGGGGGACACAAAAGTTTGAAGTTAGTGTTGGATTACACACAGGTCAACGTTAGGCCCATTTTTGGTTGTGCTGGTCATGGATGTGTCGAGTGAAGAGATCAGGAATAAAGAGCTGTGGAAGTTGTTGTACACCAATGATCTGGTAGTTGCTGCTGAAAATGTAGAGGACTTACAGAGATGGATTAGAGAGTGGCAGGAGTCTTTAGAGAGGGGTGGCTGAAAGGTGAATGTGAATACAGTGGACCCTCCATATTCGCGTTCTCCAGATTCGCGGACTCACACATTCGCGGATTTCTCTCGGGAACGTTTCCCTGCATTATTCGCGGAAAATTCACAAGCATTCGCGGTATTTTTTTTTCTATGATAAATATCCACAAATTCCTGTTTTTTTGATGAATTTTCATCATAAAATGCACTTTTTGTGATAAAACTATAAAAAAACCATGTAGGAAAATTTTAGTGGGTTTTACTTGAGTTGTAACTAACAAAATAGGCTGTTTTTAGCATTTTTATAGGGGTTCCAAACATTCGCGGATTCTAACTATTCACGGAGGGGTCTGGTACGCATCCCCCGCGAATACGGGGGGACCACTGTAAAGCAATAGGGAAGATAGAGACAGAATTGTAATAAGGCAGTCCCTGGTTATTGGCAGACTTTGTTAATGGAGATCCAGTTCTATAGTGTTTGTCTAGTGCCATAAGCCCCATAAATCGCCAAATTTCGGTTAATGATGATTTTTGCTTGTCTTCAAGCCCGTCAGAACAGAACCTCCGGCAATAACCAGAGACTGCTGATACAAGAAAGAAGAGGCTCAATTATAAAACAGGTGGAAAGTTTAAATACTTAAGATAAGCTGCATGGGGGAAGTGGAGAGAGGTAGCTGGCATAGGATGTGAGAAGAAAAGGCCAATCAAGCTAAAAGTCAGTGATAAGACAAGTATTAATGTATAGATCAGAAACATGGGCTCTAAGAAGAAAAGAGGAAGTAAAGCTAGAGAGAACAGAGATGAGAATGCTGAGGTAGATTATGGGAATATTCCTGCCTGTGAGATTGTAAAGTGATGAAATAAGAAGAAGGGCATGCTTATTAAAGATTACAGAGGTGGTAAGAGTGTCATGATTGAGATGGTATGGGCACGTCTTGAGGATGGATGACGAAGAGAGAGTGGAGAGGGCTTGGGAGGAACCTGTTAGAGGAAGAAGATCGAGAGGGAGACAGAGAATTAGATGGTGAGATAAAGTGAAGGAAGATATGGAGAGAAGAGGTTTGGTGGAGGATGATGCCTTTAATAGAAGGCAGTGGAGAAGGCGCATCAGGCAATCTGACCCCTTAACGTAAGGATAACAGTGGGAAAGAAGCAGCTAATGGTGACTAATTTCCGAGCTCCTTTACAATGCCTCTGTCTCACTGGAGAATGAGCCCAATTAGTAAGTTTTGAAAGCTAGCTATCAAAAACAATTAATGCAGTCCTAATGTGTGTCTAAGGAAGGGATCTAGTCTTTAATCTTAGCATCAACTCACTTTCCAAATATGCTAAAAAAAAAGACAGAAGAATCCAGATTGCTGTTTGGATGTCTGGGTTCCCAAGTCCCTCATTTAATGGAAAATGGTCATTCCAAATGTGTCTGTTACTGGGGACTGATGACTTTACTCATAGAGTTTAATAACTTTATCCTTTTCCTAGATAACTTTTTTTCTCTTTTTCCACTTAGCAGACAAGCTTAATATACTATACATATAGTAACTCAACTGAAATGTCCCACTCGCCTTCCTATAGAACACAAAATGTCCCTTCCAAGTGAGGTGTCACCACTAACAAAGGTTTAAAGCATCAGTTCCACATAAAAATGAATATTGGAATTTTAAAAAAATATACCGTACTTATTAAGGTTGCTATTTAATGCTAAATTGTTGGAACCGACTAACAAACACCGAGCAGCAAAATAAATGCAGAAACTTAAAGGAAATTAGGCCCATTAAGATATTTACCAAACATCACCACCACACACACACACAAGTACATACAGGCAAGGACAATAATGAAGCACAACCAACCAGTGTACAGTAATAAGAATGCAGTAATCAACTTGAAGAATGCTGATTGAGCAAGTCATTCACATACCATGTGACAAAACAAAACAACATCCTTACAAATAGCAATTCATAAGCATAAACCACAACTGACTTAAAAGTGATGTAACTGTGATATGTACTTAGAATAAAGAAAAATCCAAGTACTGTACATCAATACTGATGTGTGTGATGCTACAATTATTCTCTTGGATGATTGCTAACTGAACAGCAACCACAGAGGACAAAAATTTATACAAAAAACACCATACCACCAATTAAATAATACAATAAATAAAAATGAGAATAAAAAAAAACAATAGTTCTTTTGGAGAGCCACAAAGGCTAAATGAAGGAATAAATATATAACAGCAGGAGAGTGAAAGGGCTTTCTTTCCCTATCCAGTAATGTCTACCATTGAAATACACTCTCTCTTCTTATTTCAGTATTTCAAAAACTCTGTCTACTTTCTTTGAATATGCTGTGTACAACATTAGTACTATAGTACGTATACAATTTTACAAAGACTACGTGTCTCATTATGGAAAGAAATAGTTTTTTGGGACTAATCTATACTACTGAAAACATATTGCATTAAGTAACAGGGCAAAGAAAAATTATGCTCCATAATATTACAAAGATCATGTCTTTTCACAAGAACGCAGTCTCCTCACACATGGCATCTAGAGCCACATGTATACCTCTTCAAATACCCTTACTTTTTGTGTAAGCTGTATATGAGGCAGTGAGTCAGTTGGGGCTAAGATGAGGGCATCCATGATCACCTGGTTTGCATGAAGAAACTTTCCTATTATGAAAAAGTAAATTCTCTCATCATAATCCCATTAATTAAAAATATCCATAGTAACGAGTCTTGAAACTGAGAAACAAATCAGTTTATGTATCAGTACATATACTTGAAAATAAATATCTACAGAGAGCTTTCGGGAGTATGTTTGACTCCCATTTTCAACCGAAGAGAGGAAACGAGCGGAGTCCTGAAAGCTCTCCGAAGATATTTATTTTTACATGTGCGTATGCACCCATAACTAACATGGATTTGTTTCCCAAATCCCATTAATCATTGCAACCAAGATGCTGAGAGACCAAGCAGAGTACTTTGAGACTGTAAGGAATAAGAAACCAAGTCTCTGATAGCTAGAGGCTTATAAAGGTTAATGCTGAAAACTTATGGCATGTCAAGCAAGGTGCTTGTATTAGGTAACTGTCTTTTGGCTTGGAAAAAGAAATACAATACACTTATAATGGAATGTTAGGAAACCAACCAAGGTATGACATGGTGAACATAACTTGCTGCTGCAAGGGTGAGGTTTCTGCCAGAAGATGACATAAGTCCGATTTAATAAGTACGCCGAGACACAATGAGTGACACAGAAAATAAAACACAAAATCACAGTAGTACTAGCAAGGCAGCACAACAGCCAAGGTGTAGAAAAGCCACTGGCATACGAAACAAAAATACTGTATTGTAGCAAATCACTATTACTCCTACAATAGCCTCAGAGAGTATGAATCATTGCATAAATGAAACCAGACATAAACTTGGGTACAATTAGGGGCAGTAACAGACAACTGATAGGAAAATACAAAACCAAAAACAATATATTACAAAAATACAGAATCAGTGTACGCCCCAAAAAATGACTGGAAATACTATACCAAATATCCCCTAAAAAATGTGATAATGAAAAACACGTATTGGGTATAAGAATAAAGCAAACACTGCATCAGAACTAAATTCTCGGGCTCAATGAAGGGATAATTACTCACTGAACTGCAGCTCAGCCAAAAAAAATATCCAGGTGACTGGAGAGCAAATGTTAAAAACTCAAACATGACTCATCAGCTACTGAGTGCACATCAATCAACTATACTGAGTGCACTGATGTGAAAAAGGGCTAACATACATGATGAGTATGTAATGGGAAAAGTTGAAATGAAATAATAATCAGCAATGGTATAGTCTATACTGGAACATAAAATTTGGGCCAGTAGCCAAACGGTGGGACCTATGAGGTCATTCAGCGATGAAAGGGAAATTGACAGTAAGAAGTTTTGAAAGGTGTAACTTATGAAAAATCTTGCAGTTGCACTATGAAACAATTGTTACAGTGGGTGGAGAATCAGATGGAAGAAAGAGAATATGAATGGAGGCACATACAGTAAAAGGTTAGGTTGCAGCTAGGGGCCGAAGGGAAGCTGCCAAGAACCTTATGTAATGCCTACATAGCAGCACATGAAGTGCACTGACAGCACTCTTTCCCTATGGGGGCAATGGTAAAGTGAGCCTCAGTGATCCAAAAGGTGCTGAGTGGAGAGAAAACTTTCTTCCATCTAACAAACAACAAACTGGTGAACCTCAGATTATTGGTACCACTAATGAATAGTTCACCCAGACATAGGAATGTTAAAGACATGAATACAGTACAGTGGTACCTCGAGATACGAAATTAATCCGTTCAGAGACGGCCTTCGTATCAAGAGTTTTTCGTATCTTGGAACACATTTAACATGTAAAATGGCTAATCCGTTCCAAGCCCTCCAAAAACACCCCAGTAAATTATATTTCCCAGGCCTAAAACACATGTTCTAGGTTACGACGGAGAAATATGACTCCAAAAAGACAAAATACTGTACATACTTGAGTATTATTCAACTGCATATAATGTTCAACCCCATTTTTACTGCATATATTAGGACTTTGGCATATGTCCCTTAGCAATAAGCCTAGCCTATGTTAGCGGTTGCTACTGTAGCCTAGTCTATGGTTCTGACATCGAACCTAAGAGCTAAAACTTAGAAATAATGCCATTAAAATGTATAAATAATCAGTATGTACTCATTTCAAATAATTATTAATTAATCATTAACTATAATACACAAACAAACAAAAAACAAACCTTCCAATCGATTGTTTACATTCAGATCTTACCCATCTTACGAGTATGGAATGAGCGCCAAGCAATCATTTTTCCTAGCACACAGTAAGCCATAAATTGTCATTAGTATCTCTCTTCAACTAATGAAACCACCAAACAGTATAATAACCATTCATTTCTATTCTTTATTCTATCTTTACCTAACGGAGATACCGAGTTACTGACAGCTATAATGAAACATATGTAATACGTATATGTAACGTAATAATAAAACAGAAGAAGAATTCTAAAAAATGCGTATTTGTTGGTAGTCTGATTTATTTTATATTTTATGATATCTAATTCAAATTTTTTTATTAAATGTATTGCATGTACTCATTTCAAATAATTATTAAGTAACCATTAACTATAATAAACAAACAAAAAAAAAGCTTCCAAACGTATGTTTACATCCAGCACTTATGAGTATCGAACGATCGCCAAGCAATCACTTTTACACAGTAAGCCATAAATTTTCATTATCTCTCTTCAACTACTGAAACTACCAAACAGTATAATAACCATTCATTTCTATTCTTTATTCTATCTTTACCTAATGTTTTTTTTTATTAAATGTATTGCATGAATAAGTTTCAATTTACAGCAAACCTTTTACCAATAGAATACTTAAAGCACAAGGGTAGATGCTGACCAATAGGAGAGCAGGACCTTATGGGGTGACTAGCATCAGGAACCAATGGGAGAGCGGGAGGAGGATGGTGGCGAGTTTACTCAGTTGGCGGCGCAAGGGAGTTTTCAAAATTGTTCTCGGTGGTCCGGGCTAATCTCGGACTTTATAGCAACAACCTTTCGTATCTTGAAAACTTTTCGTATGTAGAGCAGTAAAATTTTTCGTATTGGCTTTCGTAACTTGGATTTTTCGTAAGTTGAGCCTTTCGTATCTCGAGGTACTACTGTATAAGCATATAAATATGATACAGGGCTTGCACTGAAATTACAACCAGTTTATAAAAGAAAGCCACTTAAACCTTGATTAGTCATTGTGAGACAAATATCAACAACTAAATACTACCAAGAATGTGGAAACAACTGCCACAGGATCAGTCAGCAGAGAACCTACACTTAATTCATAGACTAAAGACTTGTGACTATGGAGTGAACACTTTTGGGGGTCCTAAACTTGAGTACTAAACTATATTACACAGCTTTAAAGTGGAATGACTGAATATGTGAGAAATAAAGCTGTAACATAAAAATCAAGACAAAACAAAGTTTTCACAGCAAGCTGAAACGATACCAGTTTTTCCTAAGTAGAGCAGATATTAACACCAGAAATGCATTTGTACCATGAGTACTAGTTTGTATTTTGGATTGTTAAGTCTTACACAATAAAGCATATAAATATAATAAAGTATGGCCATAGACCATTACAATGATGTAAAGGAGCATTAACAATTTGGAATCTAACCTGAAATGATGACATTCTTGTGACATCGTACACAAAGACAACGGCATGGACATTGCGGTAATAGTGTTGTACCATTGATCTCCGAAATCTCTCTTGCCCCGCAGTGTCCCATAATTGGAGCTGAAACAATTTTGATGAAAACATTCCTGTAATTTAATTATCCATTGTTCTGTACTAAATGGCATTTCTAAACTATAATTTATGATTTTCTTATTTGAAGTTTGGCAATTATGAAGAAAAAAAGTTTTATCCATCATTTGCTGGTTAATCTAAATAGTAAAACAATGGTGCTATGTGCTACATGAAGTTGTGATCATGAGAATCTCTTTAGCATAATAGTTTACATATACAAATTTTTAGATACTTCCTGTTTCAGAGACAAAGTATCTTTCTTTGACGTATATACATAGTATACCAAAACACACTTTTACGAAAAATCGGATTAATGCCACTGGAGCAGTACCTAACAAGAAGTAAGGCCTTCTTGCTAAGGGAAGCCAATCTTTCCTCTTAAATTTAACTCACTTCTTGAAAACTGCCTGTGGTCTGAAGACCTGTATGAACTAACGGACATGAAAGATAGGTGTAAAATATGTTTTGTATGTTTATGTAAAAATGACAAGTTGTCTTGAATTTTAAAATATTTAGGAAAGGAAACTGACACCTGAACTTTTCTAGTTGTTTTATGCCTCTGTAATCCAATGGTGATCAACTCTATGACTAGTTTGCTATACTATAACTCTTGCAGCTGTGTATAACATGGCTGTATGAACTATGCCAAGTACAGACACCACCCTACTTACAAACATTTGGAAATACAAACAAATTTTGTTTTACACACCTATTCTATACACACTGTACTGTGTGTACAGTATACATGTTGTGTTTTAGGATGAAAAATCAAAATTTTTAAAAGTAAACTGTATTTTTCCTAACTACACAAACCTAAGGTAATTTACAAAAGCAACTGATTATGGCAAAGCTGAAGCAAGGTTGTTATAAACTCTTCAACAATGTGGTTAGGTTTCAGATCGAGGGGTGGTTTGAGGTGGGCATTAGTGTAAAGGACCTCAGGTTTGTAGTTAGGAAAAATAAAATTTGCTTTTAAAATTTGTGATTTGTTTCTACATAGTATACAAACCCTTAATCCTTTACAAAAAGAAGACTCACTGGTTGTAGGGAGGAATCCGAGGCTCTTGAACTGACTGGAGTTAGGTGCTGGGCTGCTGCTACTGGTCAAATGAGCAAAGAGTGCCCCACCTTGGACAATTTGATTGAAGTATAAGAACTGCAGGATCAAGAACCAGATTTCTGGGCCTTTTCGTATGAGTGAAGAATCGTAACTCATACGAAAAAGGCTGGGAAGAATATTAAAAGTTTGGAGGCATTAAGGCAAAGATCCAAGAAGGTTTTGCCTTACTGTCAGTCTCTCCTTCCTCCCCTTGCTAGAGGAAGGAGCAGGATTGCTTCTATGATTCTAACAAGAAAAATAGAAAGGAAGTTTGATGTGTAGACTTACCGCATCAGACGCCAGTCTGGCAAGTGTAGGTTTAAGTCCTATTCTCAGCCTAAAGGAAGAAAGTAGAAGAATGAGCAAGGAGGAGGAAGAAAGGCCAGTCTCAAATCCTTCTCACCTCTAGAGCCACACATCTTAGGTGAGATGCAACTTGTCTTCGTAAAAGAGCCAGGTAAGAAAACACAACTTGTTGAGCAGCTGACACATGTCCAAGGAAAAAATGGTTCCATGGACTTCTGGGCAAAGACCAGAGGTAGGAAGACAAATGTGATCCTGATGAGACCACATCAATCTTCCAGTCTGATATATAATTTGGAATGCAAGGAAAGGACTAAGCCATTGATACCATGCGTTCTCAGAGAAAACGTACAAGTGATGTCACCAGCTGCAGAGAACCTCCTTCCGTTCTTCTCACAAAACCAGGAGAAAGACATGTCCTTAGACACTTCTCCCTTGGCGATTACGTACTAGTAAAAGGTTATCGACATCCATATCAAGTACAGCAACATGCTAACAGGACAAAGTAATGATTGATCTGGTTCATTGATTACAAAGTCCAAGGCACAGGGGATCATGGACTCGAACCTGGCAACAGGTGCCGAATGATTCAGAGTTCATTACAATATCTAAGACTGAGTCGAGACTCGATGCCCGCCTTTTGAAGAGTGATATAAAGACTATCCATGCAAATTCTCTAACCTCTTTGCCGATGCCAGAGAGAGACCAGATGTGGTCTTGAGAAACAAATCTGTCTAGTGATTCTCTCAAGGGTGTGTACAGTAAATCCAAAATGGGAGTCAAATGCCATCTAGACCTGAGGTCCTTGTCATGGCAAGACAGAGAAGTTTCTCATCAATAGTTGAATCTCAACTGAGGAGAAATAATACCTATATGCGTGCAATACCAGGCCAACTGTGGACCTACATTTTTCACAACTGAATCGGAGAGAGGTAACTCACGATTATGACCAGAAAAAAAGTCCCAACCAGCGAAGACGGCTTCAATTCCTGGAACGTCACAGAGGACTGAAAGAGTTATCCATCTATTTCCATTGCTGTGTAGTGAGAAAGCCTATGCTTGCAAAGAAAGCTGGATAGTCTTTTGGCTATGAGGATAAGGGGATTGTACTGCCTGAGGAACTGCCCTTGTGTCACTGGCACTGAAGGCTGGGTCAAGGAGGAACTCCTCTCGTTACCTTGGAAGGGTGACATGCAAAGTCTTCCTTCATTTATTTTCAATTCAGGGTGAACAATGTCTTTTGAACACCTATAAATTAGAAAAAAATGTAGAGAGAAGACAAAAACTGTTGTTTGTCTGAAAAAGTCCTTTTGAGTCAACACAGTGGCCCATGGGTCAGATGCAATGGAGCAGAAGACCTTCAAACTCCTGTTGTACTGGACAGTAAACAGAAAGACGATAAGGAGTCTAACGAGACATATCTCTCTCATGATTTTCTCAAGGATGTGGGCAAAGCACAAGACAATAACCCTAAATGAGAGTCAAATGCCATCCAGAGACCTTAGGTCTCTGTGATGGCAAGACAAAGAGGTTCCTCATTAATAGTTAACCCTTGACTGAGGAGAAACAGTCCCCGGTTATCAGCAAGGGTTCCATTCCCACGGCTTGATGATAAGCGAAAATCGCTGATAACCGAAAATCTGTGATTTTCGATCAGTGCCAATGGTCTATGATCCGCATCCATAACCAGAACTCAGAACATTTCGGCGCAAGACAAGCACCGTAAAAGCAGATCACTGATAACCGAGGCCACCGATAACTGTACCTGTACTAAAACAATCAAACTCTCCATGAGAAAGAAGTACGTAATCTATCCCTTCACTTGACTCCAGAGGCCGAGTTGCCTGCACTACAGTAACCCTCGAGCACCAGCATCTAAACTGAAACAGGAGAGAAATGAAAACCTCTTCTTTGGTGATAAATGCCACTTCAGGCAGTTCCCGGGTTACGACAAGTTCGGCTTACGACGTTCCGAGGTTAAGGCGCTTTTCAATTATATTCATCAGACATTATTTCCAGGGTTACAACGCCTACAACGCTGATCTGGCAGATGAAATATGACACCAAAAATGCAAAATAATCAATATTTGAAGGTTTTTTTATGAAAAATGCAATAAGAATGGAGTTTACTTAGTTTTCAATGCATCCAAAGCATTAAAAGTAAGGTTTTCTTAGGATTTTTTACGTGTTCCGGCTTACGACAATTTTCGGCTTACGACGCGTCTCAAGAATGGAACCCCCGTCGTAACCCAGGGACTGCCTGTACAGTGGTACCTCGAGATACGAAAGGCTCAACTTACAAAAAACTAGAGATACGAAAGCCAATGCGAAAGATTTAATGGCTCTACATACGAAAAGTTTTCAAGATACGAAAGGTTTCTGAAAGTCCGAGATTCGCCACCATCCTCCTGCTCTCCCATTGATTCCTGATGCTAGCCACCGCCATGAGATCCTTCTCTCCTATTGGACAGCATCCCTCCCAGCATGCATCTTATACGTACGTACGTGGTGGCGTCCCTACCCCGGCCACCTCGTACCAGATTCTTTATCGTACGCATGCGGCATTCTTTCGGTCCAACGATTTCATTTAGTAACGTAAATTTGTTAGTGATTTCGTTGTGCTACTTTATTGTGTTGTGTGAGAACCTAATTAGTATACGTACTACATAACTTAATTACGTACAGTATAGTCATGGGTCCCAAGAAAGTTGCTGAAGTTCACAGAAAGAAGAGAATGCTTTCTATGGAGAAAAAAATTGAATAAAAAAGTATGAAGAACTGGCTTGCGGTTCATGTGATCGCTAAGGAATACGGCCGAAATCCGTTGACGATAGGCACCATCCTTAAGCAGAACGAAGCCATCAAAGCAGCTACACCTTCCAAGGGCGTGACTATTTTGTCCAACAAGAGGAGCCATGTGCATAATGAAATGGAAAGGCTGCTTCTTGTATGGATTGAGGACAAAGAAATCGATGGTGATACGATAACCGAGACGGCAATCTGCCAGAAGGCCAGTGCTATTTTCGGCAATTTGATTGCCCAAGCCGAAAACGACAACGGAGAGGGGACATCAACGGCAACCCCAGAGTTCAAGGCTTCTCATGGGTGGTTCAAAAAATTCCGTAAACGGACTGGCATCCATTCGGTGGTGAAGAAATTGAAATTACGTAAAGTATAAAAAAGTAAAAAGAAATGTAAAAATCAAAAAAAGACAAAATAAATTTTATTTTAAGTTTTTTGTAAAGTTAAGTGCTACAGTTTTGTTAATGTGTTTTGTAAAGTTTAGTTTGTTTTTCTGACATTTTTTATGTGTTTTATAAAGTTAAGTGTACGTATCTGCCGTTTGTCCTCCTCCTCTGCCACCCCTTTCGGAGATAGCCTCACTCGAAAGGTAAGCTTCCACATTTTACGTACTGTAATATTTCTTGTTACCATGTTCATACACTAATATGATATTGTAATGATACAATAAAGTTTGTTCATACTTACCTGGCAGATATATATATAGCTGTATTCTTCCGAAGTCCGACAGAATTTAAAAAACTTATGACACACGTAGTGGGAGTCAGGTGGTTAGTACCCATTCCCGCCGCTGGGAGGCGGGTATCAGGAACCATTCCCATTTTCTATTCATATTTTTATTTCACACCTGTCTCCTGAGGGGAGGTGGGTGGGTACTTTGATTATATATATCTGCCAGGTAAGTATGAACAAACTTTATTGTATCATTACAATATAATTTTGTTCATGAAACTTACCTGTCAGATATATATATAGCTGAATCCCACCTTTGGAGGTAGGAAGAGACAGAACAGAAATTTAGGAAACATATGCATGCAGATGATTGATATCTTGGTTCCTTACCTGTTAGCATAGCTGACTTCGTGATTACTGTCACCCAAGTCTGCTTCTGCTTTACTAGAGTTGCCAGCAAGGTAGTGACCTGTGTAGCTGGTGCGCTCTAGATGATCTGTCATCGGGGGCGTGACCACGACGTGACTAGACCATTTGACCATACAATGAGGGCAACGAAGCAATAAAAACACCACCTGGCCTAGTCTACCAAAGGTTAGTCCCACTAAACTAGGCTAAAGGAAGGAAGATCCGCCTCAGGCGGTCGACCCCACAACCAAAAACACACAACATTAAAAACTCACCTAACCACTAAAGGATAGGATGAGTGCTACCTCCTGCCCCCAAAACAGTGTCTGCGGTGACGTATGGTCCAAGCGAATAGCAATGTTCGTATGTTGCTTTCACCTCCCACAGGTAGTGCGAAGCGAACACCGAGTTGCTCCGCCAAAAGGTGGCACTCAAAATGTCACTGAGTGCCATATTTTTGTGAAAGGCTACCGAGGTAGAAATAGCCCTCACTTCATGGGCGTTCACTTTTAAAAGCTTCATATCACTATTACTGGACAGGGAATGAGCTTCTTTAATGGTGTCTCTCAAGAAGAACGCTAGCGCGTTCTTAGACATAGGAAGATCTGGCTTCTTGACATAGCACCACAAGTTATCAGAAGGTCCTCTACAGTTCTTAGTCTTTTCTAAGTAGAATTTGAGAGCCCTGACAGGGCACAGGACTCTCTCTGGTTCTCGACCCACGATTTCCGTCAAACTCTTAATCTCTAATGTCTTAAACCCAATATGCTTGCTTATAGCCTGGATCTCGCTAACCCTCTTCGCCGTCGCCAGAGCAGTTAGGAAAACCGTTTTTCTAGTCAGGTTTCTAAGCGAAGCCGTGTGAAGCGGTTCGAAATGACTGGACATAAGGAACTTAAGAACTACGTCTAAGTTCCAAGATGGTACTTTCGGTTGAGGTACCTTCGTAGTCTCAAAAGACCTTAGGAGATCATGAAGGTCTCTGTTATTGGCCAAATCCGAAAGACTACCGACAGCACACTTCTGTAGCCCTTTATCGTCGGCACCGCCAATTTTACTTCCTTCCTCAAGTAAAGGAGGAAGTCCGCTATCTGGCTCACAGAGGTTGAGGTGAAGGAAATGCCCTTCTTTCTGCACCAACTTCTGAAAACAGCCCACTTGGATTGGTACACTGCAAGAGAGGAAGCTCTCCTTGCAGTGGCGATCGCTCTTGCCACAGGTCTTGAAAAACCTCTCGCTCTGGCCAACTTCTGGATAGTCTGAACGCAGTCAGACTCAGAGCGGGGAGGTTTTTGTGGTACCTCTCGAAGTGGGGCTGTTTGAGTAGATCTGTCCTTGGGGGCAGAGTCCTCGGAAAGTCTACCACGAAGGACATGACCTCTGTGAACCAGTCGGTCGCAGGCCAGAAGGGGGCGATTAGTGTCATCCTCGTTCCTTCTGTGCTGCGAATTTCCTCATACATCCCCTACGATCTTGAACGGTGGGGGAAAGGCGTACAGGTCTAGTCCCGTCCAGTCCCAGAGAAGGGCGTCTATTGCCACTGCTCCTGGATCTAGAACCGGTGAGCAGTACAGTGGAAGTCTCTTTGTTCTCGAAGTTGCGAAGATGTCCAAGAGAGGACGTCCCCAAAACTTCCACAGCCTCTGGCATACGTCCTGGTGAAGGGTCCATTCTGTCGGCAGCAGCTGACCTTGCCGACTGAGGGAGGTCTGCCACGGACGTTTTCTACTCCTGAGACGAACCTCATCAGGGATAGTAACATCGTGTGGCCCTCGCCCACAACAAGATCTCCTTTGCAAGGTAGAACAGAGACCGAGAGTGGGTTCCTCCCTGTTCTTTGAGGTATGCCAGAGCTGTGTGGTGTTGTCCGAGTTGATCTGCACAATCCTGTGAGAGACTTCGTCTTGGAAAAAACTGGAGCGCAAGATGAACTGCTGCCAGTTCCTTGAGGTTTATGTGCCAGGACACCTGTTACCCTCTCCAGGTGCCTGACACTTCCTTCCCCCCTAGTGTCGCTCCCCATCCCGTGGTAGACGCGTCGGAGAACAACACTAGGTCGGGGCTCTGAAGCTTGAGGGAAACTCCCTCTGTAAGCTTCAACGGATCGCACCACCATCTTAGGTGTTCTCTCACCTCTTCTGAGATCTCCAAGATCCCCTCCAGGTCGTTCTCGTGCTTCCAGTTGTCCGACAGGAAGAACTGAAGAGGTCTGAGGTGCAACCTCCCTAGGGAAACAAACTTCTCCAGCGAGGAAATGGTCCCCAGCAGACTCATCCATTCCCTCACCGAGCATGATTCTTTCCTTAGAAAGGCTGACACTTTTCTTAGCATTGTTGCTGTCGCCCCTGGGACGGAAAAGCCCGAAAAGCTACTGAGTCTATCTGAATCCCCAGATAGACGATGTACTGTGAAGGGTCAGATGTGACTTTTCGAAGTTTACCAGAAGTCCCAGGGACTTTGTTAACGTCAAAGTCATGTGAAGGTCCTCCAGACACCGGGCTTTCGAGGAGGCTCGAATGAGCCAGTCGTCTAAGTAGAGAGAGATCCTGACTTTCGACCAGATGAAACCATCTCGCAATGTTCATCAAAAAAAAAAAAGGTGGAAGACCATCGGTGCCATGTCAGTCCGAAACAGAGTGCCCTGAATTGAAAAACCTTCCCCCTTCAGGTCAAACCGCAGGTACTTTCTTGACTGGGGATGGATGGGGACGTGAAAATATGCGTCCTAGAGATCTAGTGACACCATCCAATCCCCCGGTCTTAAAGCCCCAAGCACTGACTGAGGCGTCTCCATCTTGAACCTCTGCTTGATGACTAAAGAGGTTTAGGTTGCTCACATCTAGGACTGGTGCCATCCTCCCAACTGCTTCGGCACCAGGAACAGTCGATTGTAAAACCCCGGGGATTCCAGGTCGAAAACCTGTTCTACCACTTCTTTTTCGATCATCTGATCGAGCAGATCGAAAAGAACTTGTTGTTTTTCCCCCCAGTACGAGAGCGACATATCCCTGGGTGTCATAGACAGCGGGGTGATTTCAGGAAAGGGATACAGGTAACCCTTTTCCAAGATGTTCAGCGACCATGCGTCCGCACCTCTCTCTCTCCAGGCTTTTGCAAATAGCTGAAGTCTGGCTCCTACTGGTGACTGAAGGACTTCTATTTCACTTCTTGCCCTTTGGAAGCGCAGGGGCTCTGCTCTGGAAGTGCCTCTTCCTCGAGGGGCCGGTCTCGAGGAAGATCCACCTTGAAAGGGCTTCGATTTCTTCGCAATCGGAACTCCCGAAGAAGTCGAAGGGCCTACAGATCTTCAAGACGATTGGGCGAGGAGATCCTGCGTAGCTTTTTCCTGTAGACTAGTTGCAAGGTCCTTAACTATAGCCTGGGCGGGGGGAAGAGATGATCCGAAAGAGGAGCAAAGAGCAACTCTGTCTTTTGCGAGGGGAGAACTGACTTCGCAGTAAAGTTGCAAAACAGGGATCTCTTCTTCAAGAGTCCTGTGCAAAAATGCGCAGCCAGCTCCTCTGAGCCATCCCTGACGGCCTTGTCCATACACGACATGACGCTGGACAGCTCCCCCAGGCTAATCGAATCGGGACTCCGAGACTTGGTATCCAGAACTCCAAGACACCAATCTAAGAAGTTAAAGCTCACTTAAGGCAGCTCAGCCTTTAAGGCATGTACATTTATTTGTCTCTAGGCTGCAACCTGACACTACTTCAGAGATGCTTCTTGGCCAGTTTCTCGCATAGCGGGGGTGTCACGACGGTAGAGTGCGAGCATGTTGAACAACGATTCACTCACTATTGATCTTTCAAAGTCATTATTAAAGAAATGCCACAAAGTAGGGTCAAGGATTTGTACAAACCAGAAAGTTGGGGTAAGGATATTCTGGTCCGTCGTTGGTATGATTAATCTCAATTTCCTTCTCTTTATAAATGGATTTAAGATTTACATCTTATAACTGTAGATCAGTTAGAAATTGCCATTTTGATGTAGCCAAATTAACTCATGTTTCTGATATAGTCTGTCTGCAGGAGACTTGGCTACTGGTGCAGGAATCAGACTACCTGAATAGAATAAATTCTGAATTTGCATATTATGCAGTTTCCCCAGTTGATTTATCGAGGGAGTTGCTGGCTGGTCGTCCTTACGGGGCGTTGCTTTTCTGTACCGAAAAGGGCCTTGCCTCTTGTACAGCGAGTGGACAACCTCAGATGACAGACTAATTTTGTATTGACGTGTCTATAGAGGAAAGTTGTATGAGGATTATCAACTGTTATCTTCCATACTCAGACGGACTGATTGTTTAGCAAAAATACACTGTCTTATGTCAGATCACCCAAATGGAAAGGTTTTTGTAGTTGGTGATTTTAACGCTCACCCTGAATCACGGTTTGGTAACGAGCTGAAAGACTTTTGCACCCATTACGATTATGTCTTTTGGTGATGTTGTTGTGATGCCCTCCGACACTTACACTTGGGTGAGTGACACAACGGGCCACACCCGTTGGTTAGACCACCTTGTCTGCCCTCCTAGTCTTCTAACGCACATTAACAATATGTGTGTGTTGCATTCCATTATTGGATCAGACCATCGTCCTCTTTCATTTTCTTTGGAGGTCTCACAACTACCTACGCTGGTAGAAATGAATGACGGTAGTCAGACGAAGTTTTATCTCGGGGATCTACTGGTATACAGAGGTAAATCTGAAAGAAGCTTTTGAAAAACATTGAGTTGCCTTTGGAAACTCTACAATGCAACACAAGATCATGTCAAAAACGAAGATCAATTTTAGAGCTATTGAGAAATTTCTTTTGGACTAATTAGTGCACTTCAGCGGTCGTCTGAGTCTAAGGAGACGAATCACAGAGGTTTCAACCATATTCCTGGTTGGAATGACTTTGTAAAGGAATTCCATCATGAAGCACGGGATGACTATTCAGCATGGAAGGAATCTGGTAATCCAAGGGAGGGATATTTCTATGATAAAATGAAATTTTCTAAAGCTCAGTTCAAAGGGATGTTCAGATTTTGTAGGGAAAATGAGGAAGATAAATTAGATCAAATAAAATTGCTACAAGTCTGAATGGAGTATGAAGAAATTTTGGAGAGAAATAAATAAGAAAAGAAAATCCCGAACCTTCTTACCTGACATAATAAATAATGTGAGTGGTTATGAAAACATTGCCGAGTTATGGAAAGAACATTATTCTGAGCTGTTTAACGACCCTACTCATCCTGTTCCAGACCCAAAGAAAAATCAAGGTCAGCGAGATGTTACAGGGACAAATTTCAATGAAATATCGAATGTCTTTAAATTCTTTGAACACTTCAAGTAGCCCTGGACATGACGGGCTGACCCTTCAGCACTTAACTGAGGCTCATCCGGTACTTAGAGTTTTACTAAGTTTATTCGTCACTTCCTGTTTCTGTCATCCCTACTTACCGAGAGCTCTTATTCTGTTATACTCTCTCCTTTTTGATCAAAGATAAAAATGTGGACAGTTCCAATTATAGGCCGATTGCTCTAGCCACTGTTATCTCAAAAGTTTTGGAAGCGATTATATTGGAGAGATGCAAAAAGCACTTATTGACAAGTGACAACCAGTTCGCTTACAAATCCAATCATGGAACGGAAATGCCAGTTCATATTCTTAAACACGTAACCGAGAGTATAATGCTCGTAAAACACCTGTATTTGCTTGTTTCATGGATATGTCTAAAGCCTTTGATAAAGTGTCTCATAAGATGTTGTTTAAAGTACTGTCAGAAAGAAATGTTCCTTGCTATATTATTAAACTGCTCGGTGAGTGGTATAAAAATCAACAAATGATTGTCAAATGGGGCCATGTATTTTCGATGAATGAATTTTCCACTTCATGTGGAGTGAGACAGGGAAGTTTACTTTCACCTTACCTGTTCAATGTATATATGGGATGACCTCTCACATAGGCTGAGTCAAATTAAAGTGGAATGTTATTTAAACACATGATTTAAATCATTTGTTGTACGCTGATGATATTGTTTTATTTGCTCCTTCAGTAAGTGGGTTGCAGCTGCTTATAAAAATTTGTTGTGATTTTATGTCTGACAGACTTCTATTGTTAAACGTAAGGAAGACCAAATGTATAATTTTTTCTAAGAGTAAGATCTGCCCAAGTAATATATCACCTATTGTTGTTAACTATGCACATATAGATTTTCGTACAGGAAATAAAGTACCTAGGATATTAATCTTACTGCTCAAAATTCGGACGACGCCCATGTAGAATATTGGAATAGAGGTCTATGTGCAAGGGCAATATGATTTCAAGGAACTTTTTAAATGTAGCGAAGATGTCAAGAAAATGCTTTTTCAGAGCTTTTGTACAAGTTTTTATGGCATATCTTTGGTTGTCAGAGCAAAACAACGAACTATGAATAAGCTGAGAGTTTGTTACAACGATAGCCTACGAAAGACTTGGGCATTCCGAGGCATGCAAGTGCATCTGCTCTTTTTGTGGCTTTTGGTCAGCCATCTTTTTCAAGACTGAGACGCAAAAACATAACATGCTACTTGCAAAGGCTGAAGAATTCCGAAAACTGTATTATGAAGAGGGTTGCCCACCCACCCGTTTACTTGCATAATTCAATTATTTTCAAACACTGGAAAAGCCTCATTTATGCTTAGTGCATTTGGTGTGCTCTTTATGCAAGAATATAGTATTTCTTTGTTTTGTTCTGATGCTACATATGTATGTGCCCTTTTAGTAGGAAGAATCATTTAGCTTCATTATCCGCATCTCATTCATATCATAATTTTTCACTTCTCTTTCATAATCATTTCTCATACTTATTCTAAATTTTGTCCTCCTTGGAGTGTGGAGGACTTTTTTATGTAATTTGTGTGTGCATATTTTATGTATTTGTCTATGGCCTTTTATGTCCGAAATAAAGCATTTGAATTTAAATCAAGACCTCTAACGTCCGAAAGAGGCCTTTAAGGTGATAATCCATCTCCATCGTAGACCAAGTCACTTTGGATGAAGAAAGGAGGGACCTCCTCGAGGCATCCACAAGACTTGCAAAGTCTCCTTGTGCAGAAGAGGGAAGTTTGAGACCGACGTCCTCCCCTGTCTCATACCACATCCCTGCTTTTCCGCTAAGCCTAGAAAGGTGGAAGAGCAAACGAGGTCTTGCCTTGAGCCTTCCTTCTCTCCATCCAGTCGTGGACTTTACAAAAAGCCTCTTAGTCGAAAGGGACTTCTTCATTCTAACAACCCCGAAACTTTGTGACCTTAGAAGACGAAAGTTGAGAGAGAGCGAGGAGCTGCAGGTTGAAGGTGTCTCCGAACGCAGACTGAAGAAGGCGAGTCAAGACCTGGTAGTCTGAAGAGACAGGAGCCAGCGGTTGCTCATCATCAGCTTCTTCTGAAGCCCGCTCACCTCACCTTCCGACACAGGTGAAGTAGGAGGAACTAGTGACGATTACATGACCCTCAGGTCCAAGTCTCAAAACCGGAACGTTGTGCGAAGTCGAAGGTAAGCAGACTCATGAGCATGTAAAGGCGAAGATGGAACACGGTGCACCTCTTGAAGGCGTGAAGAATCTTGAAGAGAGTCCTCAAACACGCGCGGGCGTTGACGAGCGTCCACCCGAGCGTCAACTGGCGCGCGCCTGGCGTCCACTGGCGCGCGCCTGGCGTCCACTGGCGCGCGCCTGGCGTCCACTGGCGCACTCCTGGCTTCTACTGGCGCGCGTTTGGCGTCCACTCGTGCGCGCCTGGCGTCCATTGGTGTCCATTGGCGCGCATTTGGCGTCCACTGGCGCACACCTGGCGCCCACTGGCGCACGCCTGGCGTCCACTGGCGCTCGCCTGGCGTCCGGCCGAGCGTCAAGATCAGGCTGAGCTTGAACAGAAGTGTCCAAAAAAGCGTCACCCTCTCTACAGGTGTCAAGCTTACGAGCAGGAGAAACCACCCTATGCGAAGAGCGAGAAACAACCATCTTCGTCACTCTAGAAAGCCGCTGGGGAGCCGCACGAACTCTAGAAGGCGACAATACAGGAGACAGAGACGAGCGAGGAGACGGAGAGGGAGACTGCCTGGATCTCTTGACGGGCAGCCTGTCATCCTTCCTCCGACGACGTGGTTCCGTCTCTCTCTTGGCATTCACACAAGCAAGTTGCTGCTGTAAAGAGCGAAGAATCTTCTCAGTAGGAGAAGGCTCCCTCTCAGGGAGAGGGGCTGATCCTGTGAGAAGGCGAGGGGCGAGGGGACGCCTTTTTTTTCTTCCGTTCTCACAGGAACCGCCACTGAGCGAACTCTGAGCGACTGGGGTGCTCGAAGGAGTCATCATCTGATGACGACCTACTCCTCTCCTGCGGCGGGAAGGCCGCGAAGGCACTGTCAGGTGAAGACCGCAGTTCAGCAGCAAACCCAGGACGTAAAGCGTCCCGTTCACCAACGCTCCTCTTCAACGGGCGTGAATCCGACTGAGAGCTCCACCCCTTATGCGGGGAGGAAGCCTCAGATGAAGAAAAGCACTGAGGAGGCGTGCACGCGCACGCTCCTTGGCAGTCTGGGTAGCGTCAACAGAAACTGCCGAAGGCACGTCAGATCGGTGGGGGTTCCCCGTAACCCTCCTTCAGCTTTCGACATGCCCTCTCCCTGAAACCTGGGAGTCCAGCAGAGGTCCAGGCCTAGAGGCGAAATGGGGCCGATCTGACGCCACAACACAAGGGACACTGTCACTGCACTTCGCAGTTTCACTTTTGCCTTCTAAGGCGAGCACTTTCAATTCCAGATTGCGTATCGACTCTAGAATCAAAGCAAGGGCATTACCCTCCACATACACTGTTTCAGGGCCCGAAGGCGGCACTACAGGGTTAGGAGAAGTAACTACAACAGGAGGGTTAATAGGAGAAACATGAATTTCCTGACGTTTACCTGAAACGCTCCTGGAGGAAGACCACCTCAACCTATTACGCTCAAGCTTGCGAAGATAGGTTTCATACACCTTCCACGCAGAATCAGAAAGACATTCACACTCCTTGCAACGATTCTCATACAAACAATCATGCCCTCTACAACTCTTACACAATGTATGTGGGTCTACCGATGCTTTCAGTAGCCTACCTCTACATTCATCCCTACTACAAAACCTGGCGCTAGCCAAACTAGACCCAGACATCTTAGTTTTAAGAGAAATCAAGCCAAAATCCAATTAATTCCACAAGTAACGTGTGCCTAGCCACCGATCCAAAGTCAAAATACCAAAAAATCAATCGGGATACTTAGTAGCCAAAAGTTTCCTAAATCCAAGACGGAGGTGCTGAAAACAGATGTTTACAGCAACGGCGACAGAAAAAATATGAATAGAAAATGGGAATGGTTCCTGATACCCGCCTCCCAGCGGCGGGAATGGGTACTAACCACCTGACTCCCACAACGTGTGTCGTAATTTTTTTAAATTCTGTCGGACTTCGGAAGAATACAGCTATATGTATATCTGACAGGTAAGTTTCATGAACAAAATACACTTTATTTACAGATTTTGCATTTTTGTTATTAATTTAGGTATTGAATGGTCCAAATTGTTGTAGTACTATATATGAAGTTTTTATGTTAAAACAAAGTTTAATGTATACTTACCTGGCAGGTATATATAATTTAATGCTCACCCTCCTCCCCTCAGGAGACAAGGTTCAGAGAAAAATCTGGCCCAAGTGGGAACAGTTCCTGGCGCTAGTGCCACGGTAACAGGGTGATGGTATCCTGAACTACGAATAGGTTACTAGCGTTTGCCGCGAGTTTTGAAAATTTCTGCCAGGTGGAACAGAGAATATAGCTATATATATACCTGCCAGGTAAGTATACATTAAACTTTGTTTTAACATAAAAACTTCATTTTAATTTATGACACTTACCTGGCAGGTATATATATAGCAGATTGACACATTTGGAGGTGGGTCAATGACAGCAACATTGTTAGAGTATAAAAAATTAAAATTATTAATTTACTCTAGGTTCCTTACCTGCTAAGGTAGCTGACTTCATAGGTCCTGCCTCTCAGTCTGCTTAAACCTTAAGAGCTCTCAACAAGGAAGTGTCCTGTATGTTGAAGAAGCTAAGACTGAAACTGACAACTGGGCATGACCAATGTGTTGACAGAACCCTACAGCCCTCTTATGCCACGGCATTCAAGCTTAGTAATAGATCAAGTCCTGAACTACACACACACACACCACACCAATATAATACAAACCAGACTGATAAAAGTAAACACACTTTTCTCAGACGACCAATAAACACAAACACCATCACCTGAATAAAATAAAATTAGCTTAAAAAGAAGGGTTTATGGGGTGGTAAACTCCTTTGCCCAATACTGTACCCGAGGACACGTATGGACCTAGCGTCTGACAATTATCAAAGGTTGTCTGAATATCCCTCAGATAATGAGATGCAAATATTGAATTCGTTCTCCAAAAGGTAGATTCAATCATTTCTTTGAGGGCTAAATTCTTTTTAAACGCCAATGAAGTCGCCACTGCCCTGACTTCATGAGCCTTCACTTTCAAGATACTGAAGCTCTGTTCTTGAACACAAACCTGTTGAGCTTCTCTAATTAACTCTCTCAAATAAAAGAAAGCTAGAGCGTTCTTTGTCATGGATCTTACTGGGGTCTTTAACTGAGCACCAAAGAGCATCAGAAATTCCCTCTGATCTCTCTTGTTCTTTCTTTAATGTAAAACCGTAATGCTCTCACTGGGTAGAGAACTCTTTCTTGCTCATGTCCCACTAACCCAAGACATCAAAGGATCTTGGCCAAGGATTCGCAGGGTTCTCATTCTTGGCCAAGAAACCTTCCTGGAATGAACACACTGCATTACCATGTCTCCATCCCACTTTCTTTGAAATGGCCTGAAGCTCACTAGCTCTTTTAGCCGTTGCCAAAGCGACTAAAAAAGATAGTCTTCTTAAGACACATCTCTCAGAGAGCTTTTCTCTAAAGGCTCGAATCTACTAGAGGTTAGATGCCTCAAGACAACATCGAGGTTCCAAGCAGAAGGCCTGCATTGCGGCTGTTTCTTAGTACCAAATGACCTAATCAGATCTCTAAGGTCCAAATTATTAGAGATATCAAGATCTCTGTGTCTAAACACTGAGGTCAACATACTCTTATAGCCTTTGATTGTAGACACTGACAATCCTAAGTCCTTCCTTAAGTATAGGAGGAAGTCTGCGATTTGGGTCACAGAGGTACTAGATGAAGACACTTTCCTCTTCCTACACCACTTACGGAAAATTTTCCCACTTCGACTGATATACTGCGATTGTGGAGGTTCGCTGGCTCTAGCCACTGCACTGGCCACCTCTCTAGAATATCCCCTCGCTCTGACAAGACTTTCGATAGTCTGAACGCAGTCAGACCCAGAGCGAGGGTATTCTTGTGAAATCTGTCGAAGTGGGGTTGTCTGAGTAAATCTACTCTTAGAGGAAAAGTTCTTGGTGTATCTATTGTCCATTCCAGTACCTCTGTGAAACCAACTTTGGGCCGGCCAAAAACAAAAAGAGCTATTAAGGTCATCCTCGTTCCTTGGCTCCCTGAATTTCTTCATAACTTTCCACCCAGTACTGAATGGAGGAAAAGCGTAAACGTCTAGGTTTGTCCAATCCATCAGGAAGGCGTCGACCGCCACTGCTTCCTGATCTGGAACCGGAAGAGCAATAGGTTGGTAATCTTTTTGTTCTGGCTGTCGCAAAAAAGATCTACTACCCGGACGGCCCCACAACTTCCACAGGCTCTGACATACCTCCAGGTGCAACGTCCACTCTGTCGGTAGAAGTTGTCCTCTTTCTGCTCAACAGGTCAGCTCCCACATTCTTATCCCCCTGGATGAACCTGGTGAGCAAACGACGTTCCTCTTCCGCCCAAAGTAGGACTTCCTTTGCCAGCATGTAGAGGGGAAAGTAGAATGAGTCCCTCCTTGTTTGCGGATGTATGCCAGAGCCGTGGTGTTGTCCGAGTTGATCTGCACTGTCTTGTCTCGAATCAACTCTCTGAAGTGCTTCAAGGCCAAGAAAATCGCCATCAGTTCCTTCCTGTTTATGTGCCAACTTGTTCTTCCTCGTTCCAAAGACCCGACACCTCCTGATGGGCCCTAATGTCGCTCCCCAAACCTGCGTCCGACGTGTCGGAAAAACAAGATGAGGTTTGGGTTTTCTTCTGTTGAAGCGGACATCTCTTCTGCTTAACCCTGCCTGGGGTTAGCCACCAACTTAATTCCTCCTTCACTTTGGCAAGAATTAGAAAACTGGAAGGAATCCGGTTGCGATTTTCTTGGCCATGAATCTTCCAGGAAAAACTGTAGAGGTCTCATGTGCAGTCTTCCTAGAGAAATGAACCTCTCTAGCGAAGAGTGTGTGCCCAGTAGACTCATCTACTCTCTTGCTGAGCATCGGTTTTTCTCTAGGAAGTCCTGCACCTTCCGAATGCATAGGGCTTGCCTTTCGAGGGACGGAAAAACCCGAAAAGTCGCTGACGATATCTGAATCCCCAAAATAGACTATCTGTTGCTTGGGATTCAAACTGCGACTTTTTTTCCCACCCCAGGTTTACCACAAGACCTAGGTCTTTTGCTAAGTCCAACGTTGTTTCAGGTCCTCCAGCATTGAACTTTCTCGATTGGGATCTTATCAACCAGTCCCGGTCAAATAAAAAAATTACACTCTGATCCCTCTTAGATGCAGCCATCTTGCTACATTGGACACATCCTCGTGAACACTTGGGGGGCTGTGCAAAGGCCGAAGCACAGGGCCTTGAATTGAAAGATCCTGTTCTGAATCACGAACCTTAGATACTTCCTGCTTCCTGGATGAATCAGAATATGGAAGTATGCGTCTTGTAAGTCCAGGGTAACCATCCAGTCCCCTGAACGTACCGCTGCCAGTACTGAATCGTTCGTCTCCATAGTGAATTTGGTCTTTTCCACGAAAACATTCAGTTGACTTACGTCCAGCACTGGTCTCCATCCTCCCGAGGACTTCGCAACCAGGAATAGCCGGTTGTAAAATCCTGGAGATTCGTGATCCAGAACAGGTTCTATGGCTCCTTTCTCTAGCATGGAAGAGACTTGCTCCCACAGAGCCTTTTTCTTCACTAAATCGTTGTAATTTGCCCCCAGGGCTCTCGGAGATGTTGCGAGAGGGAGGTTTCTTTAAGAAGGGAATTGTACCCTTCCCGAGCTACGTTGACGGCCCAGGGAATCTGCCTTCATGTTCTGCCAAACTTCCCAAAATTCTTGAAGTCTGGCTCCTACTGCTGTCTGGAGGACTGAGTTCTCATTGTTTAGAGGTTGGTTTTGGCTCCTCTTTTCGCTGGTACTCTATTGCCTCTAAAGGCGGGTCGTGGCAAAAGTTCTGCCTCGAAAGGGCTGTTGAGAAGGCCTTGTTTGAGGGCTAAGTTCTTTTGGAGTTTTCTTCACCAACTTGGATGGTAAAAACTTCCTTACCGATGAAGAGAGCCAATCTTGAGTGGCCTGAGAAAGCGCCAGAGCTATATCCTTAATAACCTCTGACGGAAACAGTTGGTTTGAAAGGGGAGAGAACATCAACTCTGATTTCTGTGCGTTGGAAACGCCTTTAGAAGCGAATGAGCACAAAAGCGACCTCTTCTTCAAAACTCCTGCAGCGAACAATGAAGCCAGTTCATTTGCTCCATCTCTGAGACCCTTGTCCATGCAGGACATAATGCTCTTAGCCACTTCCATATCTTGTGCATTTTCGTCTTCTAAGGAATTCGCCAACGCTCCCAATGACCAATCTAGAAAATTGAAGACTTCGAAAGTCCTAAAAATTCCTTTAAAAAGATGGTCAAACTCGGACGAAGTCACCCAGACGTTGGCAGACTGCAACGCCTGTCTGCGCGAACTGTCCACTATACTGGAGAAGTCCCCCTGGGAGGAGGCAGGTACTCCCAGGCCAACAAGACTTTCTCCAGTAGCATACCATACCCCAGACTTAGATGCTAACTTGGCTGGGGGAAAAGCGAAGGAGGATTTCCCCGCTTCTTTCTTGTCCTTCAGCCAGTTATTCACTCGTTGCAGCGCCATCTTGGCCGAAATCGACAGAGTCATCTTGAGAAAAGAGGACTTCTTAGGAGTCTTAGTCTTAGAAAACTGAGACAGGGGAGATAAAGGCGCCGTAGGCTGAAATTCCCCTTCAAAAATAGACAGCAGACGTGAAGTAAGGATCTTGTAATCCGAAGACGGTTCGACATTCTTCTCTTCAACAAAGTCCACTTCTTCTTCTGCTGAAGAAATGTCTTGCAGATCACTATCGTTGTGATGCTTTGCTGATGGATTAACGTCCTGCCGCCTGCGTCCTGCCACCAACGAAGTCTCTGCGTCCTGCCGTCTGCGTTCTACAACCACAGAAGAAACGATGTGCTGCCGTTTGCGTCCTGCGTCCTTCGAAACACGTCTACTTCCTGCCGCCTGCGTCCTGCGTCCACTAGCAGTTCCGCGTACTGACGTTTGCGTCCTGTTTCTTCCGAAACAATCTTCTTCTTCCTGCGTCCTGCGTCGTGGAACACTACGCGATCGCCCGTCTTCGTAGAGCCCGTGCGTCCTAAATCCTCGGCACGCAAACACTTGTCTTCCGTCTTCTTGGAAGACTTAACGGGAAGGAAATCGTTCTTACGCCTTGCACGTCCTTGCAAAGGAGCATCCCATGAATCGACGAGAACTGCAAGCTTAGACTGCATTTCTCTTAAGAAATCCTTCGTACTATCTTCCTGACGAACAGCCGTAGGAGAAGGAGGAAGACGAGAAGGAATAGGACGCAAAGGAGAGCGATCTTGGACTCTACCCGAAGGAGAGAGAAGAGGCAAGGACAAGCAAGAGGACTGGGGGGAGTCTCTTGACGAAATCCAGGAACGTACGGGCCGTACCGAGTCTTCTTTCGAACGCACAATCTTCTTCCTCTTGGTCGGAACCATGTCCTCGTCATCTGAGGAAGACAAAACCTCCGGGCTGCTCCAAGCTTCACGATAGTGAGCACGTCTATCTTGAGTAGTTGATGTCCTTAACGTCCTTTTGAGGGGGCGAGACACTACCGAGTACCAATATGTTCGCGCTTCTTGGATGTCGAAAACCAGCAGAGGACGCACACTTCCCAGTTACGCCTTTTCTGCGGCGAACTGCAACAGCCTGGGATCTTACAACAGGACTGTCCGAAAAGACGCCTGACCGTGGTAAAACCTCTCTCGCCTCCCTTCGACTGTCGACATGCCTTCTCCCTTGGGTCTGGGAGCTTGACAGAGGTCTAGGTCTAGGAGCACGAGAGAGACGATCAGACGCCCCCTCCACTACACTTTCACTGACATCAAAAGCACTCACTTTATCCGTAAGACGCTGTATTTGGTCACCCATGGACGCAAGGGCAGCGAGCACCTTAACAATCTGTGTATCGTTCGTCCCCTCCGATACAGCAGCAGGTGCAGGAGATACCTAGGGAGAAGGAACTACCAACTCTACGTTAGAAGGAGCTGGAGAGGAAACACATTCACTCCTTTTACTGGAAGTATTCGACTACTCACTAAGAGAAAACAGATCTCCTTACACGATCTTTCTCAAGCCTTTCAACATATTTCATAAATATCTTCCACTCCTTCTCTGACAAATTCTCACACTCAACACACCTACTCTCCCAAGTACACACATTCTCTCTACACTTCTTGCAAATGGTATGAGGGTCGACCGAAGCCTTTGGCAACCTTACCTTACATCCCTCTTTCACACAAACTCTAAACATACTACCAGTGTCAGACATCTTCAAAGAACAATCCAAAGCGAATGCCAAGCTAACGTTTCCAAGTACGATACCAAAAATTCCATGAAAAGTCAGCAACGAGAAGAAAATCCTAGCAGGGAACCACCAACAATGTTGCCGGTTCGGCTGGCAGAAAAAATCTGGCCCAAGTGGGAACGGTTCCTGGCGCTAGCGCCACGGTAACGGGGTGGTGGTATCCTGAACTACTAATAGGTTACTAGCGTTTGCCGCGAGTTTTGAAAATTTCTGCCAGGTGGAACAGAGAATATAGCTATATACGTATATACCTGCCAGGTAAGTGTCATACATGAAATTCATTGTTTATAGGTCAATTTAGCTTTATAATGAAATTTACTGGGGTGTTTTTGGAGGGCTTGGAACGGATTAGCCATTTTACATGTAAAATGTGGTCCAAGATACGAAAACCTCATGACACGAAGGGCGCCTCGGAACGGATTAATTTAGTATCTCGAGGTACTACTGTATTGTGGTTTTGTTGTTTAACAACACAACTGGGTGCATCAAAATCAAATCCCAAAACTCTCGGGAGGCCCAAAATGCTGCCTTGAGTTTCAGGATATCGACGAGGAGGTACTTATCATCTCGGTCACACACCTGAAAACAACGGTCCTACAGGTATGCACCTATTCCTTGGTCAGTGCATCTGATCACAGATTCATATTGTGAGGAGGATATACGAGTATGTATACAGGCAGTCCCCGGGTATCAGCGGACTCAGTTAATGGCGATCCGGTTTCATGGCACCATAATGGGCAGAGTTCCAGTTATCAGCGCCATGAGGTGCTAATAATAGAGTTATGGCACCATAACATACCTAACAAGAGGCACCATTAACCAAAACTTGGCTCCATAAGCACCATAAATCGCCAAGTTTTGGTTAATGGCAGTTTTCACTTACTAGCACCCCACCAGGAACAGAACCTTGGCCAATAACCAGGGACTGCCTCTGTTCAAATGTTCCTGTTGATCAAGCACCAGCCTCATTCTTTCCTCATCATTCGAGATAAAAGGATTAAGGACTGGAAGCAGACCTTCATTCTCCATTGTAATGCTACCACTATCATGAAATATCTGAACTTCTAATACAGTGGACACCCTGTATTTGCGTTCTCCGGATTCGCGGACTCACACATTAGCGGATTTCTCTCAGGAATGTTTCCCCGCATTATTCGCAGAAAATTTGCACTTCGTGGTATTTTTCTATGAGAAATATCCACAAATTCCTGGGTTTTTTTTTATCAATTTCATCATAAAATGGACTTTTTGTGATAATACTATTAAAAAACCTAGTATAAAAATTTGTAGTGGGTTGTTCTTGAGTTTTAACTAACAAAATAGGCTGTTTTTATAAGGGTTCCAAACATTCACGGGGTCTAACTATTCACGGGGGCGGGGGGCTCTGGTACGCATTCCCCACGAATACGGGGGGACCACTGTAATGTACTTCCTGGTTCAAAATTGTAACAGTCAGAAGACGGCAGGGCTGAACAAGCTGGAGAACTGAACAACAATAGCAGACTCAAAACTTAATAGGCTGCCCTCCCTTACTGATAGGGGCAAGAGATCCAGTGCATAAGAAGTAAGTACAAGTAATTTTTTGTGTAAAATTACAAGAAACAGCATGAGCATCATAGTCCCCTTTTGTTTGGTATGTACTAGGAAAGAGAGGTACTAAATAGAATATATGAGCCCTAATGATGGAGGTCATGATGAAAAAAACCTAACGTCATCAAGATCTGGACATGTACTCAAGGCAATGCGATGCTCTGTATTCTAGCTTTTACTGAGGCAGACAAGACAATTTTCAAGTACAAATACCACCCTACTTACATACAATCAACTTAGAAATATTCAGCGATACACACAAACAGGATCGCAAATTAAAATTGTGTTCACAACACTCCCGTTTGCCACCTGTAAGTTCAAATATTGTTTGTGTACCTGTTCTGCACCTACAGTACAGTATGTACAGTGTATTGTGTTTTAGGATGAAAAAATTTACAGTACTGCATTGATTTTATAGGTACTGTTTTTTTAGGATGAAAATATGTACAGTACTGCATTGATTTCATATCATACTGTACTAAAGCAGGCATGAAGAGTACAGTAACCAACTTACAAACGATTTAACATTCAAATGGATGTCCGGAACATAACCCGTTTGAGAGTAGGGTGGCGTCTGTACAGTGATACCTGTTGACCTTTTTAACCAGAAAAAATGCTGAAAAGCATATACAGTGGACCCCACGTATTCGTGTTCTCCGGATTCGAGGACTCTCACATTCGCGGATTTCTCTCAGGAACGTTTTCCCGCATTATTCGCGGGAAATTCGCATATTCGCAGTATTTTTCTAGGAGAAATATCCACAAATTCCTGGTTTTTTTTATCAATTTCATCATAAAATGCACTTTTTGTGATAAAACTATTAAAAGTGTAAAAATTTGTAGTGGGTTTTTCTTGAGTTTTAACTAACAAAATAGGCTGTTTTTAGCATTTTTATAGGGGTTCCAAACATTCTCGGGTTCTAACTATTCATGGAGGGGGAGTCTGGTACGCATCGCCCACGAATACGGGGGGACCACTGTACACTCAAAACGGCAAAAAGTTCTAAAATTACACAATCACATTAAACCACACTCACTTCTGTTTAAGTAGCAGAAAACCAAAAGGCATACTGTATCAGCCATAAAATCATAAAAATTATTATGCCCCATAAAATAAACATACAATTAAGCCAAACCAATATACTATAACAGAGGCTATGAAGGGAAAACTGAATTGCATAAAAAACAAAATTTGCCTTAGTAAAACTTTTTATATCAATAAGTAGGCATAAATTTAAAACTATCATCACAGTATAAAAATATATAAGTACTTATTTGATGATTAAGGTACTAAATACTAGAAAGGAAACACAAAAACCTAACATAATACTAACTTCCAATAGAGTAAAAGAAACCTAAAGGAAATAAGACAGCAACTTGGTACGTACACACAACTGCGTAAGGGAGAAAAATAAATTGCAGAAAAAAATGTCTGATAATTTATGCAACTGTTTAGTCAACAGCTGGCCTTTCCTAACCATGCAGGCATATGCATAAAAGAGGTTTCGTTCTAAACAACACAACAATCACTCTGAAATAATACTTACTACTATATCCTCATTGTCAATTCTTAGACGTTTTTCTCTAAAGTCAACACCTATAGTTGCTTCCGTTCTCTCTGGAAACTGGCCACCACAGAATCTGCCAATTGACAGATATAATACTGATCAATAACCAAAACGAACTAAAATGTAATAAATATATACAATACATAAGTGATAGTTAAAAAAAAATTTACAAAGCACCTGAGTGTATACCTTCTAAGTATGTAGCTAATATAGCTCAAATACTGCATATACTTAAGACTCAGAGGTCTGGAAAAACTAAGCCCTATTAATAATAATAACAACGATGATAATAATTTCACAGAGTCAAAACTTGCTTATTCTAATAAGAAAGTATTATGCATTACATCATTCTCCAAGTTTGCATATAACATGAAATTTTTTTTTATTGATTTGCATTTTTCAAAACTACAAACATAAGGTCTTTACACAGGGGAATATCTCTTAGCACTAGCTGGACCTGGTAAAATATAGAACTAGGCTGGTGACAGCAGGGTGATAGTCACCGGGGAGAGAGTAGGAGAAGTCTGACATCTCTTCCCGCTCTGGTGTCTTGTGATGTACCAGTCATCTCTTAACCATTTTGCTCACAAAACGTGTACTGCCTTATCTTGCATAAAAGCTGGTTTATTATGCACTTCTGCCCTATCTATGCCTTGGTGTTCTGATTTGTTGCTTTCCTATTTTCTGTGAGATTCTGTGTTGCATTTTTAACTTCAATGAATCTAACATTAAAAATCCAATATTTTGTTACAGTTGCAAACCTGATCACTGCTTTTATCAGTTTTATACTAGAAGCAGAACAATGGAAGAATGTAAGAAGGATGGCATTATATTTACCTGTGACAACACAAGTTGAATTCAGCTGGGGCATTTTCATGACTTTCAGAAGTAGGACAGCAAAATAGAAAATGAAAGAAGTCTTAGAACCCTGTATCCATAGTTTTTATTTCTATAATACAGGTAAGTGACCTTCCCAGTGTTTCTAATCCCTGGCAGATGAGTGACTGGTACCTTGCTAAGGCAACTGAGATGACAGAGGCTATACTAGTCAAAGAAATGGTTTTCTGTTATGAGAACAGGTCCTATGGTTAGACAGCCATTTTAAAATCCAGCTTCCCTCAAGAACATTATTTCAACTGTCAGTCAATCGTTCAGGTCAACCTGTCAATGGCCCTAATGAAATCAATCAAGTATCAAAGCCACAGATGCGATTATTTTTGTCAAGGCCTACATGCTGGAAGCACAAGCCAAAGACCTATGAGTTGGTTTTAACCAGTGAACTGTCAGGCAAGAACAAAGATAACTAAATTTCAGCTGTATCTGTTCTAGCAAACAGATACCACCATGCCACACTGACATTATGTGAAGCAATCACACTTAAATGTCATCAGTGCAGTGTGCGACTTACATTTGCTCATTAAAACCAGTGAATAAAATTCCGAGGGCTTTAACCTAACCCCAAGAAGAATTTAAGGTTAAAATTGCTGTGGGAGCATTGGTATAATCACTAATTGCAAAAGTATATCCAAATAATCTTTATCAAATTCAGATATATACTCTGTAATATGATGATCTCTAATTAAACAGGATCTTCACTGAGTCAGTTAACAGCCTCTCCATGGATGTCCACTTTGATAGGCTACAGCAGTAATGAAATAAGTCGGTCACCCATTAGATGCCATGAAACTGGAAATGCCAAAGTCAATCACCCATTAGTTGCCTTGAACCAGGAAATGCCAAAGTCAATCACCCATTAGATGCCTTGAAACCAGAAATGCCAAAGTCTGTCACCCATTAGTTGCCTTGAACCAGGAAATGCCAAAGTCGGTCACCCAATAGTTGCCCTGATCCAGGAAATGCCAAAGTCAATCACCCATTAGATGCCTTGTAACAGGAAATGCCAAGTCCCTGAGAAACTGCTTTCAATTTTGCACCAAGAACATCAACTCCAGTTGACCTCTGGTACAGAAACCATTTGTGAAAAACATTGTCAGAGTTTATTTTTGGCTATTTTTGTTTTTCACACCTGCTTCTTCGCTGCCTTCATATTATAAATCATAGCCTTTACTATTCAAGGGAAGTAACCTTTTCTTTAACAATTGTTTTATCATCCACCTTTTGTCACCCAATTTTACAATGGCAGGTAGCTTAATTTAATACCATGCAATTCTTCAAATCTTCCAATTGAATACCTTATATGCTAGTGTATAAGGTGATTCTTCAAATCTTCCAATTGACTACCTTATACGTATGCTAGTGTATAAGGGGACCTTTTAACCTTCAAAAATCTCCCCCAAAATGGGGGGTCATCTTATACACAAAGTAATAAAAAGCAAACCTTAAATCCTACCTAGACTTTTAATGATAGGCTAACCCCTGAAGTGCCAATGGTTGTGTCAATAGTTAATGTAAATTCCATAACACCTATCACAACTATCAACACTATTCAAAACAACTGAACCGAATACAGTTTCTGGGCTCAGTTCGTGTCGCTGCGCGAAATAATCCTTTAGTTCATTATTTCTTAGGTAAATGATCTAACAAATACCAGAGAATAAACAAAATAAAGAAGAGGTCAGTATAACTGACTCGCTCACCCAAAATAAAAGAAGGGTGTCAGTATGGTCACTAGGGTGAGTGAGACCACTACCACAAACTTCTTGCCATTTAGAAATTTCCCACAACAAACTCCCTCAAGGAGAGAGCCGACCCACAGAACGGGGCGGCAACTACTACTACTGCAACCCACGCCAAGCCGACTGCCGTGCCTCTGGTGGCCATCCTTTATGTTAGCAGGCCAAGAAACCCACGCGTTTCTTTTGCTCTTGTTTTTTGTGCTTTGTTTGCGTGATTTTTCGCCACCATGGAACATTCGGCTATTGCAGCGGCTAAGTTAAGTATTCCGAAAGGTTTCGATTTAGTTTCGTTCCTTCCACGAGCCTGTATTTGCCGTTTTTTAGGTATAAATACAGGTTCCCGGTCGGGAGCATGGCGGCATTGTTCCATACCTGGAACCTTTCCCTTATTTTTAACGTGCGTCTCTAGTGTCCTTTTTATTATGATATTGTTTGGGGATTTAGCCTGCCTTGGTTTTAGGTCATGCATGCATGTCTCTCTACCTTACGTAGGCATTCAGTTTTTTCTGATCCAGACCCTAGCCATCGCTCTTCATATCGGCCCAGGCTAGCTTTGAGTGGTAGACTTTCTTTCGGGTTAGTCGTACACTCCTGGATATTTTCTCTTACTATATTTTATTTTCCCCTACTTTTTTTTTTTTTTTTTATTGTTTTGATTAGCCTAGGGCGTCTGGTCTGTTCGCTTAGCCTAGGTATCAGTGGTCCCATGGTCCTCTTTTCAGTTTTGTTGCATCCTTATTGTCAGTTTTGTTGCATCACGTTTGTTGCATCTTTCTGATCAGTTTGGTTGCATTAGCCTAGGCTACCGATTTTGTCGATTGTGTTGTGTTATCGTACCTTGGTCACCCTGTGATCGCGGTACAGCCAGACGCCCGTCCCAGTCGCCTTTCCCTCCCCCCGCTATCACCATAGAGTAGGGGGGAGGGAGGTTTGTCCTAGCTCGCTCCATCCGGGCCTGACTCCCTCTCTCCCTACGCGGAGGGAGTAGGGGAGTCTGGACAGACACTTGGCTGGGAGTGACCTTGTCTCCCTGGTTCGGTGGTGCTTCGCTGTGACGGAGTCGGGGGGTTGGCCTCCCCCCGCCTTTGTTGCTCCGGCGCTCCGCTGTATGCTCGGGTACTGTTTTCGCCCCTCCTCGCCTCCTCCCCCGTGATGACGGATCTCTGTTCTCTTTCCTGGAGCCCCATCGATTACGGGGGGGAAGTACGGTAGCCCCGCCTGCCGGCGGAGTGTATGCATTTCAGTTGGTCACTTTTGCTTTACACCGTACCGTCTCTCCGGCGTAGCCGGCGGAGTCGGACAGCGCCGCGATTCGGAGTCGTTCTCCGGATTTACTTTAACTGTTTTATGCTTAAGTTAATTATAAGTTATTTATAAGTTATCTTAAGCCGGGTTCCTCCCTTGCCTTGCTGTTTTCATTCTCCGGCCTACACCGGAGTCTTCATTTTATGCCTATTAAGGCGATAGGGGAGGGGTTATGCCCAAAAATTTATCATTCTCCGGCATGCAACGGAGTACTAGAGTAGCCCTGTGAGTGTTATATCGATACTCATGTATCCTTCCACTTACAGACTACCAACTGTGAGCACCCGGGGTGCAACGCTGTGCTCCAGGACCCCTGCGGGCATGAGGTCTGCAGGTCTCATGCTCCGTGTGCGACTCCTCACGGGAATTTGCAGGTCTGGTTCCACGAGACGTGTACGATCTGCTACGATCTCGTGAGTCAGTTTTTGGACAGGGTAAGTATTTTCCATCAGTATATACATAACGATATAAATTCTGAAATTATGGTTTTTAAGCTTAAGTTTTCCCCATAAATATTATGGAATATATGCTGATACTGTCTAGTCTTAAGCTTATTTTATTCTAAGGTTGAACCTCAACTTTAGCCTAAAATCTAACAGACACCCTCTCTTCCAGGCTGCCGCGGTTAGAGAGACTGCTCTTGCAACCTTGAGGGCTTGGGTCGGCGGCTTCGGGAAGAACGCCGCCAAGGGACAGCCCTACATCCTAGAGAAGAGAATGGCTGTCCTGCTGTTCCCCGGTGGCAAGTCGACGGGGTACGTCGACCCTGCGGAGGCAGCCCCGACGATGACGGCGATCCAGCGGCAGGTCGCCGCGTGTATGAAGGAACCAGGCCAGGATATCTCGGCGGAGGTCGCCACTTTAGATTTGAATGTAGAGCCTATGGTAGGTGTAGATGATCTGTTGGTCGAGGTAGGTACGTTGGACGCTCAAGGGCTTCCCTTGGGCGCCACTGGATCTTCTTCTCTTGCTTCCTCTCAGGGCTTTACGGGAGCGGAGCTCTCGTATACTACGCCCAGCGCTTCTGTGGTTCCCAAAGTGAAGGGTCACAGAGCGCAGAAAACCCTGACTAAGACGTCGTTGTCTAAAAAGACTTCTTCGGGGTCGTCCTCTCGTAAGTCTTCGGCTTCTAATCCCGGAGCAGAGAAGGGTAAGTCATCTGCTTCAGGCTCTAGAGTCTCAAAGAGCAAGTCCTCCAAGGAGAGACCCCGTACTCCGGCGGAGTCAGTGGTCTCTCCTTCCCCTACGGTACCTCTGGTGAGTTACCCGTCCACGTCGACATCTGCACCTAGCTTCGATCCCAACGCTTTCTCCGTCGGGATGATGCAGCAGATAGGAGACTTGGTAGGGTCTCTGAGGACGCGTATGGAACAGATGTTCTCCCAATTGTCGGACAGGATTGCCACTCAGGAAAATCTTATGTCTGGCTTCAATCAGGCCCCTCAAGCTGCCTCCCCGGCACCTGGCGTAGGCCTACTCCAGCTCCCTCCTCATGATTCTCTCCCTCCATTCTCCATGAACAATCCCTGGAGAGTAGCTCCCTACGCTCCTTTCCAGGACGGGTTCATTTCCATCCCGGAGTGTGGTACTCGAAGGATTGAAGAATTCGAGTTTTACCCAGAGAATCTTCAACCTCCGTTCATTGGCTACGCCAGGCTGACGGAGGCTGCTATGAACAGGGAGGATAAGGTTCCTAGGGAGACAGTGCTGTACTCCAGGGACCAGGCTCAGAGAGAGTGGCTCCGGTGTCTGGATGAAATGGACTGCTCCAACACCAGAATCCACGCATTTAAGAGTCCTTTCACCATCTTTACGATGGAGGAAGAGACTCCTCTTCCTTTCCTGACTAAGATCGCCAGCGTTACCATCCCGGCTGGCTGAAAGGGAGAGCCCTTGCCACAGTTGAGGGAAGCAGACCCCACATCACCCTTGCTCCCTTCACTTGGGGATTTGTGGGAAGACCTGCCGAATACTTTTTCGGTAGGCAAGCTTAAGCCGGACTGTGCGATGGATCAGTTCGGCGAGAAGCTTCCAAGACTCCCCGATAGCCTCATTCAGTCCGAGTTTGAGGCTAAAACTAGACTGGCCAGGTCTATTAACACCATGGCATGACTGAGGTAGCGGCCATATCTTACGCTTCGGAGCCGCTTTTCAAGCTGTTGACCAAATCACAGACTTGTACAGTCCAATCGGACTTGTACGAGTTTGTGGTTGCGAGGGTCAACTGCCGTAAGCATGTCCTCCAGGAAGCAACTATTCGGCATGAGCCGAATAAGTTGCTCTCCTCCAACATCTGGGGGGCAGACCTCTTCCCAGAAGCGATGGTTAGAGAGGTTCAAAGCGAGGCGACGAGGCTCAATCAAAGCCTCAAAGACCGTTGGGGCCTCTCCGCTAAGAGACGTCAAGACCCTTCGTCTACAGGCAGGAAACTAAAGAAGACCAAACGGTTTCAGCCTTACCAGAAGAAGCCTCAGCACTTCAGTCAGGCTGTGTCTGCGGTGCCGGTCGTTCAGCCAGGGCAGCCTTCCACGTCGAAAGCCCAGGCTCAGCCCATCTATCTGATTTCCCCACAAGCTCAGCCTTCCACGTCCTACGCTGTCTCCCCGGCATTTAACCAGGTGTTCGAAGGCCAGGCCTTCCAACACTTCGACCGGTTCACCAGGGGAGGTAGAGCTAGAGGATCCTTTCGTCAGAGAGGATCAGGAAGGTCGCTTAACAGGGGAAAGCACTTCCGTGGAAGCCGCGGAGGTCACTCGGCTCAGCAGCAGTGAGATCTCCAAAGGTAGGAAGGGGAGACTTTTCTTTCTATTCCGGCATCGGTGGGGATTCAGCAAATGGGCACAAAGTATATTGTCGAAAGGCCTGGGTTGGAGTTGGATCGGAGGCCCCCCTCCACCCAGACCGTTCCTTCAACTTCCATCGAAGGAATTGACAGAGTATGCAGAGGAACTCCTTCAGAAAGGAGCAATAGCAAGAGTCAAGTGATTAAAGTTTCAAGGTCGCTTATTCAGCGTGCCAAAGAAAGGCTCATTAAAAAGAAGGGTAATCTTAGACTTGTCCCAGTTAAACTTGGCCATTCGCTGCGACAAGTTCAAAATGCTGACTATCTCGCAGGTGCGGACCTTACTTCCCCGTGGGGCCGTCACCACCTCTATCGATCTTACAGACGCATACTATCATATCCTTATTGCAAGACACTTTCGCCCTTACCTAGGCTTCAAGCTGGGAGACCAGGCATTCTCCTTCAAGGTAGTTCCCTTCGGTCTGAACGTAGCCCCCAGGGTATTCATGAAGTTGGCGGAAGTAGTGGTTCAACAACTAAGGTCTCAAGGGATAATGGTAGTAGCGTACCTCGACGACTGGTTGATTTGGGCACCAACAGTCGAGGAATGCCGCAAAGCCACAAAGAAAGTCATTCAGTTCCTGGAATATCTGGGGTTCCAGATAAAACAGGACAAAGTCAAGACTCACTCCGGAGTCCCGCTTTCAATGGCTGGGCATTCAATGGAATCTATCTTCTCACACTCTGTCGATTCCAGTAACCAAGAGAAAGGAAATAGCGAAGTCAGTGAAGCAATTTCTAAGGTACAAATATGCTTCAAGGAGAAACCAGGAAAGAATCCTAGGTTCCCTTCAGTTTGCCTCAGTGACAAACATCTTGATGAAAGCCAAACTGAAAGACTTAACCAGGATCTGGCGCTCAAGAGCAAATGTCAGATCCAGGGACAAGTTGTCAGCAATACCGCAAATTCTACGAAATCGTCTGTGTCATTGGACAAAGATGAAGAATCTGTCCATGTCAGTGCCTCTTCATTCCCTCCTCCGGGAATCACTATCCACACAGACGCTTCATTAAGCGGCTGGGGAGGATATTCTCAGTTCAAGAAAGTTCAAGGAACGTGGTCACCCCAATTCCGCCAGCTTCACATAAATGTATTGGAAGCAATGGCAGTGTTCCTGACTCTGAAGAGACTCCTTCCACCAAAGAACTCTCATGTAAAGTTAGTTCTGGACAGCGCAGTAGTAGTTCACTGCATAAACAGGGGAGGCTCCAAGTCAAGACACCTGAATCATGTCATGGAGCCATCTTTTCCTGGCGGACAAGTTCAGTTGGCATCTCTCCTCCACCCATCTGGCCGGAGTGAGGAATGTTATAGCAGATGCTCTATCCCACCGTTCAGTTCCACTGGAGTCGGAATGGTCGCTGGACAACAGTTCGTTCCAAATTGGATACTCCGGAGGGTACCAGGTCTGCAAGTAGATCTGTTTGCCTCTCAACGAACCACAAACTTCCTTGTTATGTGGCTCCCAACCTGGACCCTCTGGCCTATGCCACAGACGCTCTATCCATAGACTGGAAACAACTGCGGGAAAAGAAAAATTTACATCTTTCCTCCAGTGAATCTTCTCCTGAAAGTTCTGAGCAAACTCAGGACTTTTCAAGGGTCAGATAGCTCTAGTAGCTCCGGACTGGCCGAAGAGCAATTGTACCCCCTGCTGCTGGAATTGGGTCTTCATCCTCCCTTCGGATTCCCAATCCCAGACTCTCCCAGTCGGTACAAATGAAGACTGTGTTCGCTTCCTCAGGAATTCTCAAAGCCCTAACTTTATGGACTTCATGAAGTTTGCGGCCAAGAGGGATGCAAATATAGATCCACAAAATATCCTCTTCTTAGAATCAGATAAAAGGGATTCAACTTTGAGGCAGTATGATGCTGCAGTTAAAAAGTTGGCATCTTTCCTGAGAGAATCGGACATTAAAATCATGACAGTCAACTCAGCCATATCCTTTATCAGGTCCTTATTTGAAAAAGGGTTCGCAGCTAGCACTATTACGACAAACAAGTCAGCCTTGAAGAGGATCTTTCAGTTGGGTTTTAATATAGACTTAACAGACTCTTACTTTTCGTCTATTCCCAAGGCTTGTGCTAGACTTAGACCTTCCGTAAGGCCTACTTCAGTGTCATGGTTTCTAAATGATGTTCTAAACTGGCTTCAGATACAGATAATGGACATGTTCATTCATAATGCTCTTAAGAAAAAACATTATTTTTATTAAGCTTGGCTTCAGGAGCTAGAATTTCAGAACTGTCGGCGCTATCCAGAGATTCGGGTCATGTAGAATTTCTCCCTCAGGAGAAGTTTCTCCGCTTTCTCTGGATCGCAGCTTTTTAGCAAAAAATGAGGATCCTTTGTTGAGGTGGGAACCATGGAAAGTCATTCCCCTTCCCCAAGACCTTTCTCTTTGTCCAGTGATGACCTTACGAGTCCCTGAAAAGAACCTTTCTGTCTAGGACATCCTCCTCCTCTTCGGGTCCCTCTCTTTAGGAGAGAAAAAGGTGGTACCTTTTCAATTAAAGGTATTAGGCAACAGATCCTATACTTTATTAAACAAGCTAACCCTGAATCTTTCCCTAAGGCACACAATGTCAGGGCAGTGGCCACCTCAATCAATTATTTTCGACAAATGAACTTTGATGATTTGAAAAAATATACTGGATGGAAATCGCCGACAGTATTTAAGCGTCACTACTTGAAGTCTTTGGAATCTCTGAAATTTTCAGCAGTTGCAGTGGGTAACATAGTTTCCCCTGACTCTGCCTAGTAGTACAATTGAAGATCCAGATCTCCTTTCTACACCTACCTTACCTAACAGTTTGTCTAACCTACCATATTGCTCTACACTTGGTCTTGAGTCTTAGCTGCTCTCATGATTGTTAGTGGTGTGTCCCTTATTTTTATGCTAGGGTCACCACAAATGTTTGTATATATTATCATTAAGTGTGGTCCCCTTATTTTTATGCTAGGGTTCACTCTCCCATTATCAATGGTTTATTAACTTTTGGATTTGTATCTATAAAACTTATTGAGTGTGTTATTTATGTTAAATTTTCCACACACATGTTAATTTACATATTCTACCTGTAAACTTGTGTAAATACTTTTGTAAATATTTATAGTTGTAAGTTACATTTAGTTATTATTCTTTACTCAGAATTGTCTGAAGATTTTGTATGAATATTTCAATTTTGTTCCAATTATAGTATTTAGTTAAGTTTTTAGTTTTATTGAGACCCTCTATTCTTTTCAATCTTGTGCTAATTCTCTGGTATTATTTCGCGCAGCGACACGAACTGAGCCCAGAAAAAGGATTTTGACGTAGGAAAAATCTATTTCTGGGCGATTGGTTCGTCTGTCGCCAGCGGGAATCCCACCTCTTCCCAACCCTTCGCCCAGATTGATTGCTACTTCAAGGATGGCCACCAGAGGCGCGGCAGTCGGCTTGGCGTGGGTTGCAGTAGTAGTAGTTGCCGCCCCATTCTGTGGGTCGGCTCTCTCCTTGAGGGAGTTTGTTGTGGGAAATTTCTAAATGGCCAGAAGTTCGTGGTAGTGGTCTCACGTTGCTAGTGACCATACCGACACCTTCTTTTATTTTTGGGCAGGTGAGCGAGTCGTTATACTGACCTCTTCTTTCCTTTTGTTTTTCTTTATTCTCTGGTATTTGTTAGATCATTACCTAAGAAATAATGAACTACAAGGGATTATTTCGCTGGGCGACACGTAACCAATCGCCCAGAAATAGATTTTTCCTACGTCAAAATCCTTTATTTAGGTAAAAGGCCAAGCAATGGGACATGTGAGGTTATTCAGCACTGAAACAGAATTTGACAATAAAAGGTTTGAAAGGAGTAACAGGAGGAAAACCTCGCAGTTGCAATATGAATCAATGGTTAAGAGAGGGTGGAAAGTAAGTAGGAAAAAACAGAATATGAAAAGAGGTATGTACATAAAGGGAACGAAAGGGTCTATTCAAGTGAATCACTAGCGACACTATTGATACTGTAAACAAAACAACTGAAATTACTGTAATTACTGTAGGAATAACCATAATTAGATGTTAGGATGAGGAAACTCTCACTTTGTTACCATCTTTATCCAGAGTACCATTACATATTCAAATACTATTATCACAAGACCCCATCATGGCCACACCAACCAGCGGTAAAAACAAAAGGCAGAGGTACAAAACTTCATTAAAGTTAAAAGTAATAATCTTTGAAAAGGAAGATGAAGCAGAAATTCACACACCATCAGATTAGGAATTTGATCCATATGATGATGAACATGAAGTTTTTATGTTAAAACAAAGTTTAATGTATACTTACCTGCAGGTATATATATAGCTATATTCTCTGTTCCAACCTGGCAGAAATTTTCAAAAACTCGCGGCAAACGCTAGTAACCTATTAGTAGTTCAGGCAACCACCACCCGTTACCGTGGCGCTACGCCTAGGAACCGTTCCCAATTGGGCCAGATTTTCTCTGAACCCTGTCTCCTGAGGGGAGGCGGGTGGGAATTAAATTATATATACCTGCCAGGTAAAGTATACATTAACTTTGTTTTAACATAAAAACTTCATTTTAATGTATGACACTTACCTGGCAGGTATATATATAGCTGATTGACACATTTGGAGGTGGGTCAAAGACAGCAACATTATTAGAGTATAAAAATATTATTAAAATATTATTAAAACTCTAGGTTCCTTTACCTGCCTACCTGCTAAGGTAGCTGACTTCATAGGGTCCTGCCTCTAAGCCTGCTTAAACCTTAGTAGCTCTCAACAAGGAAGTGTCCTGTATGTTGAAGAAGCTAAGACTGGAACTGACAACTGGACGTGAACCAATGTGTTGGTCATTTACCTGAACTACACACACACCATCACCGGATAATACTAACAAGACTGATAAAAGTACCGCACACTTTTCTCAGACGACCAAAAAACCCAAACACCATCACCTAATAAAATCAACTAGCTTAAAAGAAGGTTATGGGGTAGTAACTCCTTTGCCCAATACTGTACCAGAGGAGGCACAAGTATGGACCTAGCGTCTGACAATTATTAAAGGTTGTCTGAACATCCCTAAGATAATGAGACGCAAATATTGAAATTAGTTCTACCAATATGTGGATTCAATAATTTCCTTGAGGGCTAAATTCTTTTTTTTTTAAAGCTAATGAAGTCACCACTGCCCTGACTTCATGAGCCTTCACTTTCAAAATACCAAAGCTCTGCTCTTGACACAACATATGAGCTTCTCTAATTAACTCTCTCATGAAGAAGGCTAGAGCGTTCTTCGTCATGGGTCTACTGGGGTCTTTAACTGAACACCACAGAGCATCAGAATTCCCTCTGATATCTCTTGTTCTTTCCATATAACACCGCAACGCTCTCACTGGGCAGAGAACTCTTTCTTGCTCGTGACCCACTAACTCAGGCCCAGAAAACCCAAAACTCAAAGGATCTTGGCCATGATTAGCTGGATTCCTCATTCTTGGTCCAAGAAACCTTCTGGAATGAACACACTGCGTTGCCATGTCTCCATCCCAACCCCTTTCTTCGATATGGCCTGAAGCTCACTAGCTCTTTTAGCAGTTGCCAATGCTACTAAAAAGATAGTCTTCTTAGCAACATCTCTCAGAGAGGATTTCTCTAAAGGCTCGAATTTGCTAGAAGTTAAATACTTCAAGACCACATCAAGGTTCCAAGCAGGTGGCCTGCATTGTGGTTGTTTCTTCGTACCAAATGACCTAATCAGATCTCTAAGGTCTAAGTTATTCGAGATGTCTAGATCCCTGTGTCTAAACACTGAGGTTAGCATACTCTTATAACCTTTGATTGTCGAAAACTGACAAGCCCAATTCCTTCCTCAAGTATAGAAGGAAATCTGCGATTTGGGTCACAGAGGTACTGGACGAAGACACTTTCCTGTTCTTACACCACTTCCGGAAATTCTCCCACTTCGACTGATATACTGTGATTGTGGAGGTTCTTCTGGCTCTAGCCACTGCACTGGCCACCTCTCTAGAATATCCCCTCGCTCTGACAAGACGTTCGATAGTCTGAACGCAGTCAGACCCAGAGCGAGGGTATTCTTGTGAAACCTGTCGAAGTGGGGTTGTCTGAGTAAATCTACTCTTAGAGGAAGAGTCCTTGGCGTATCTACTGTCCATTCCCAGTACCTCTGTGAACCAACTTTGGGCCGGCCAAAACGGGGCTATTAAGGTACACTCGTTCTTGGCTCTCCGTGAACTTCTTCATCACTTTCCCCAGTACCTTGAACGGGAGGAAAAGCGTACAGATCTAAGTTTGACCAATCCATCAGGAATGCGTCGACCGCCACTGCTTCCTGGTCTGGAACCGGAGAGCAATAGGTTGGTTAACCTTTTTGTTCTGGCTGTCGCAAACAGATCTACTACCGGACGGCCCCACAACTTCCACAGGCTCTGGCAAACCTCCATGTGCAACGTCCACTCCGTCGAGAGAAGTTGTTCTCTTCTGCTCAACAGGTCCGCACCTCATAATTCTTCTCTCCTTGTATAAACCTGGTGAGTAGCACGACCTTTTCCTCTTCCGCCCAAAGCAGAACTTCCTTTGCCAGATTGTAAAGGGGAAAAGAATGAGTTCCTCCTTGTTTGCGGATGTATGCCAGAGCCGTGGTGTTGTCCGAGTTGATTTGCACTGTCTTGTCTCGAATCAACTCTCTGAAGTGCTTCAAGGCCAAGAAAATTGCCATCAGTTCTTCCTGTTTATGTGCCACTTTGTTTCTTTCTTGTTCCAAAGTCCCGACACCTCTTGAAGGCCTAATGTCGTCTCCCCAACCGCGTCCGACGCGTCGGAAAACAAGACGAGGTCTGGGCTCTTCTGCTGAAGCGACATTCCTCTTGCTAACCTGCCTGGAGTTAGCCACCACTTTAATTCCTCCTTTACTTCGGCAGGAATTAGAAACTGGAAGGAATCCGGTTGCAATTTTCTTGGCCATGAATCCTTCAGGAAAAACTGTAGAGGTTCTCATTGTCTGGCAGTCTTCCTACAGAAAATGAACCTCTCTAGCGCGAGAGTGTGCCCAGTAGACTCATCCACTCTCTTGCTGAGCATCGGTCCTTCTTAGAAAGTCCTGCACCTTCCGAATGCATTGGGCTTGCCTTTCGGGGGACGGAAAAGCCCGAAAAGTCACTGACGATATCTGAATCCCCAAATAAACTATCTGTTGTTGGGGATCCAATTGAGACTTTCCCATGTTTACTACCAGACCTAGGTCTTTTGCTAAGTTCAATGTTTGACAGTCCTCCAGACATTGACTCTTGATTGGGATCTTATCAACCAGTCGTCCAGATAAAAAGCACTCTGATCCCTCTTAAATGTAACCATCTCGCCACATTGGACATCATCCTCGTGAACACTTGAGGCGCTGTGCAAAGGCCGAAAGCATAGGGCCTTGAACTGAAAGACCCTGTCCTGAATCACAAACCTTAGATACTTCCTGCTTCCTGGTTGAATCGGAATATGAAAGTATGCGTCTTGTAAGTCCAGGGTACACCAGTCAGTCCCCTGGACGTACCGCTGCCAGTACTGAATCGTTCGTCTCCATAGTGAAACTTGGTCTTTTCTACGAAAAGATTCAGTTGACTTACGTCCAGAACTGGCCTCAACTCCGAGGGACTTTGCAACCAGGAACAAACGGTTGTAAAATCCTGGAGATTCGTGATCCAGAACAGGCTCTATGGCTCCTTTCTCTAGCATGGAAGCTACTTGCTCCCACAGAGCCGCTTCTTCACTAAATCGTTGTAATTTGCCCCGAGGGCTCTCGGAGATGTTGCGAGAGGAGGTCTCTTCAAGAAAGGAATCTTGTACCCTTCCCGAGCTACGTTGACAGCCCAGGGATCTGCCTTCATGTTCTGCCAAACTTAACCACCCAAAAACCTTGAAGTCTGGGGCCTCCACTGTCGTCTGGAGGACTGAATTCTCATTCTTTCGAGTGGTCTTGGCTCCTCTTTTAGTGGGTTACTCTCTTACCCCTAAAGGCGGCGGGGTCGAGCGAATGTTCTTCCTCGAAAGGGCTGTTGCGAAGGCTTAGTATAGTCTCCTTGGAGTCTTCTTAACCCAACTTTGATGGTAAGAACTTCTTAACTGAAGACGAGAGAAGATCTTGAGTCGCCTTCTGAGAAAGGAGAGAGCTATATCCTTAATCACCTCTGACGGAAACAGCTGTTTCGAAAGTGGAGAGAACAGCAACTCCGATTTCTGAGAGTTAGAAACTCCTTTTGAAGCGAAAGAACACAACAGCGATCTCCTTCTTTAGTACTCCTGCTGTGAATAAAGAAGCCAGTTCATTCGTTCCGTCTCTCAGAGCCTTGTCCATGCAGGACATAATGCTCTTAGCTGTTTCTAAATCCTGCGAATCCTCTTCTTCTAGGGAGTTCGCTAGTGCTCCCAAAGACCAATCCAGGAAATTGAAGACTTCGAAAAAGTCCTAAAAATCCCTTTAAAAAGATGGTCAAGATCTGAAGAGTCCACCAGACCTTAGCAGACTGTAACGCCTGTCTGCGTGAGCTGTCTACTATAACTGGAGAAGTCCCCCTGGGAGGAGGCAGGTACTCCCAGGCCTAGACTTTCTCCAGTAGCGTACCATACTCCCGACTTTGATGCTAACTTAGCTGGTGGAAAAAACCAAAAGAGTATTTTCCCGCTTCTTTCTTATCCTTCATCCAGTCATTCACACGTTGAAGGGCCTTCTTCGCCGAAATTGACATAGTCATCTTAAGGAAAGAGGACTTCTTTGGAGTCCTAGTCTTGGAAACTGTGATAAGGGAGATAACGGAGCGTCGGTTTAAATTCCCCTTCAAAATAGAAATAAGACGTGAAGTCAGAACCTTATAATCTGAAGAAGGTTCCGTATTCTTTTCCTCAATTAATTCCAATTCCTCTTCTGCTGAAGAAATGTCTTGTAAATCATTGTCGTGTTGACGCTTCGTTGACGGAATAGCGTCCTGCCGCCTGCGTCCTGCGGCTACCGACGAGTCGGCGTCCTGCCGCCTCTCGATGTCCTGCCGCCTGCGTCCTGCGTCCATCGTAGATACGCCTGCTTCCTGTCGCCTGCGTCTTGCGTCCACAATTGGTCCCGCGTCCTGACGTTTGCGTCCTGCTTCTTCCGAAAACTATTTTCTTCCTGTGTTCTGCGTCCTGCATAACCAAGCGATCGCCTGTCCTCGTAGCGCCAGTGCGCCCTGCGTCCTCGGCGAACGCGTCCCTGTCTTCCTTAATGGGAAGGAAATCGTCTTCCGCCTCGAAGATGCTTGCCCAGGCGCATCCCAAGACTTCACAAGAACTGCCAGCTTGGACTGCATTTCCCTTAAGAAACCCTTCGTACTATCTTCCTGAATGGCAGAGGACGAAGGAGAAGGATTACGAGCGGGACTGCGACCTAACGGAGAGCGATCTAGTACTCTACCCGACGGAGAAAGACAAGGGGAAGATACACAAGAAGATGGAGGAGAGTCTCTCATCGAAATCCAAGGACGAGAAGGAACGTATAGCGCCAGTGCGCCCCGAGTCCTCTTTAGCACGAAAAAATCTTTTTTCCTCTTGATCGGAACTGCGTCCCCGTCTTCCGAGGAGGACAACACCTCAGGACTTACTCCAAGCCTCACGATCTTGAGCATGTCTCTCGAGAGCAGTTGATGTCCTGAAAGTCCATCTTGAGGGGGCGAGACACAACTGCATACCGACGCCTTCCCGCTCGGAAGTCGAACCATCCGAGGACACACACTTCCCAGTTACGCCCTTTTCTGCGGCGAACTGCAACAGCCTGGGAACTTGCAACAGGACTGTTCGAAGGGACGCCTGACGTGACAAAACCTCTCTTGCCTCCCTTCGACTGTCGACATTGCCTTCTCCCTTGGGGTCTGGGAGCTTGACAGAGGTCTAGGTCTAGGAGCACGAGAGAGACGATCAGACGCCCCCTCCACTACACTTTCACTGACATCGAAAGCACTAACTTTATCTGTAAGTCGCTGTATCTGGTCGCCCATGGACGCAAGGGCAGCGAACACTTTCACAATATTTGTATCGTTCGCCTCCTCCGATACAGCAGCGGGCGCAGGAGATACCTGGGAGAAGGAAGAACTACCAATTCTACGTTTTAGAAGGAGCTGGAGAGGAAATACTTCACTCCTTTTACTAGAAGAATTTGACTTCTCACTACGAGAAACAGATCTCCTTACACGATCTTTCTCAAGTCTCTCAACATATTTCATAAATATCTTCCATTCCTTCTCTGATAATTCTCACATTCAAAGCACCTATTCTCCCAAGTACACATTCTCTCTACACTTCTTACAAATGGTATGAGGGTCGACCGAAGCTTTCGGCAATCTTACCTTACACCCCTCTTTTACACACACTCTAAATATACTCCCAGTATCAGACATCTTAAAGAACAATCCAAAGCGAATGCCAAGCTAACGTTTCCAAGTACAATACCAAAAATCCATGAAAAGTCAGCAACAGAGAATGAAAATCCTAGCAGGGAAACACCAATAATGTTGCCGGTTCGGCTGGCAGAGAAAATCTGGCCCAAATTGGGAACGGTTCCTAGCGCTAGCGCCACGGTAACGGGGTGGTGGTTGCTGAACTACTAATAGGTACTAGCGTTTGCCGCGAGTTTTGAAAATTTCTGCCAGGTGGAACAGAGAATATAGCTATATATATACTGCCAGGTAAGTGTCATACATTAAATTACAATTTATCACAATACGTCATCAACACACTCATATCAGATGATGAACATGATAATGAATTTGTAGGATTTTGATTGTTCAAAATGATTTTAATCGTTGCAAATATAATATCCTTTATATCCTATATACTACCAGCATATTTTAAAAGTGACCTCACCATTGCTTATGCTTACATTAGTTGACAGTGTTATTTATTTTAATAAATTGGAGTTTCATTTTATACAGTGAACATACCTCTAAACCTAATTTTTACATGAAAAATGGGGGGGTTATCTTATGAGTGGAGTCACCTTATTTGCTGGCATATACAGTATTTCTTTATTCAAAAGGTAACATGTTACTGGTGCATTTCTTTGGGGGCTCCATGCAAATGGAATCACTTGTACAAAAAGCAGAAAGAATGACAAAGAAAAGATTGTCACAAAAACTTCACTCTCTTATACCTTGAGTAAATCCTATCCAACAAAGAACATTACACTGTGACAGAGACAAATGATAAGTAATAAACTGTATGAGGCACTAATGAAAAGCCATGCTGTGTAGGGGGATGCAGGAGGGGAGCGTGGGTATAACAAGTACTACATGCATTCAATTAGTATGTTATCTTTACAAAGCTTATTTTGGTCGGGGAATATAGCAAGTGCTTAACATTTACTGTATGGGCGGTCCCCGCTTATCGGCAGCATCGGTCAATGGCATTTCAGTTTTACAACGCTTGGCTAATAATGCCATTTACCAAATTTTTGGTACTGGTAAGAAGTTTATCAGCATCAGTAGTGGTTTATCGGCATTGGTAGGTATCTTATCGGCATTGGTAAGCGATTTTTGGCAGCAGTAAGTGGATTATTGGCGTCAGTAAGTGATTTATTGGCACCACTCAGTGCTTACAGCATTGTAAACACCATTTACTATTAATACCATAATTATTGTGATGTACCACTTATCAGCACTTGTTAACCGGGGACTGCCTTATTACAATATACAATGCTACAGACCTGCACTACTCACATAAAAATGAAAACAAAAGGGTAGAGTACTGACAATAACTAAAGTAAATGTAGTAGCAAAAAGGAGGAAAGGAAAGTCAGAAATTAGGAAGGAAAATCAGATTAACTGATCCTGCATGAAGCAAATCTGCTCAGTGGTAAGACTTAATCCCAGGAAGAAAGCTATATTGATGCTGATAGCTATTTTATAAAGATAAGATACCAAGGGGTAAAAATAGACATGAAATAGTTTACCCTTTGTAAACTACATACCGCACTATGTATGTAAATGCATCAACAGCAAAACCCAAGAGTAGTGCTTGTGACTTGCGTAGTGAAACATCTGACAGAGGTGAACTACTGTACTATATCAAGAGGGCTTCTAATTTCAGTATCTCGACCATGGGAAGGCAAAAGTAGAGCTCACTTTGGTTTGGAACCCACAACAAAGGTAAAAAAAGTCCTGTTTACAGTGAAATTTTAAATTAAGGTCTATGACCACCCTAAAAAATATACTTTTTATTTGAGAGAACCTCATTAAATGCATATTACATTGCTAAATGAGACTGGATTTTAATAGTAATGATTTTAAGAAGACAAAAAATAATTTGAACTAAATATTCAAACAAAGGAATTATTTTTAATATAACCGAGACCAATAAACCATATGAAAGCAAACACAAGAAAAAATTATTATTTTAAATAATTTTGTGTTTACTTTCGCATAGTGAAAACAAGGATGATTTGTACTTTCATAATTATAGTTTATGTGTGAGTACATAAGTACATAGCAAGCCTCTTATATCCTTTAAAGCCTTGCCACACTTAACAGGCAATCCATGTGGTTTAGATGAGAATTAAAAATACACTATAAATTGCATTTTCATAAAATAAAATTCATGTAACATAATTCAATAAAATATGATAGAGTAATACCTGAACGTAAGACAAGTTTTCCCAACGCTGCTATCTCCAATGACGATTATCTTGAAGGTTTTCTGTCTGCGATCCCTCAACAATGCACCACTCTGGGCAAACGTCTGCGTGCTATTGTTACTCATTGTACATTTCTGGAATGTAAAACAATTTTTGCAATGACATACATTCACTTTTTTTCACACAAAATTATTTAAATTATCACATTAGTTAAAGTTCAACTGCAGGTTTGATCATTTCAATATTATATATAACACAATGCCTAGAATTATGTTCCTACTATGGCCTGGTCCCTATCAATTACCGACTGGAATATTTATTGCCCTTTCTTAATGTATTCGTTTATATTTATGATATTTACCATCTTTCACTTAGGTTCATATGTTCATATGCAAGGGACTGGTGCTAAACACAGCACCCACTTAGAATGCAAACTGGCAGTTAGGAACCAAAAGGGCACAGTAGTGGTGTTCTGTTTTACCATACTCTAGGAATATCAATACTAACAGCATCCTGAAGTATAGACTGGGGTTGGTATACTCAGCCTAAACTGGGGCTGCATAAATTAAAAAATGGAATATACTGTACCTCTATTACTTTTAGATGGAAAACTTAAAAAAAAATGTTCATATACATTTACTTTTGTGCTTAAAAATCACAGTAGATGCATGTGACTTCATAAATAAGCGAATACCACGGGAAATAATAGTCAGGAATCCAAGCGCTTTCGTCTTTATTCAGACATCGTCAAGGAGCTACTTGACGATGTCTGAATAAAGACGAAAAGCGCTTGGATTCCTGACTATTATTTTCCGTGGTATTTGCTTATTTACTTTTGTGTATATAATAAAACTATATAAAAAAAAAAAAAAAAAACAAAAAACCTCTTGCATGGCTTGTTACCTTGGAAATTGAGTTTTCCTATACATGTTGCTGATGAAGGAGGTGGTGGTGATGTTTATTGGTGGTCAATTATTATTAACCTCACTTCTCATATCAAGGACCCTTTGGGAATGGGGGGGGGGGGGGGGGGGGGTGAGTGGGGTAAAACACAAGAAGAGAGAACAGACATGTTATTGTTATGATGGCCACCCTGGAATGTTTTTTTTTTAATACGCAAGGCATGTGCGAGCCATATCTTCAAGAAGGGATTGGTTAAGGAAACATATTATAAAAGGGACTATACTAACCTAACTTGACCTAACCTAGTAGGCCATGTTACCTAAGCCTCACCCTGGACCATTAAAGGAACACTAGTGTAAAGGTTATAGTATACGTACTAACCTAACCCACCTAACCTAAACTTAACCTAGTACGCCGTGTTATTTGGCCAGGGAAGTGTTTAAAGGAAGACTAATATAAAGGTTAGCATAGTAACTAACCCACCTAGCCTAAACTAACCTAACCTAGTTAGGCCGTGTTATTTGTGGTGGGGGGTGGGGGGGGGGTGCTTTATAGCAGACTGATATAAATATAAAGGTTAACATAACTAACCTAGTAGGCCGTGTTACCTGGTGGTAGGGGCACCTGACCTAACCTAGTAGGCTGTGTTACCTGGCTGGGGCCAAATAAAGGTTATTATACTAACTTAATCCACCTAATCTAACCTAATAGGCAGTGTTAGATGACAGGGTGAAGAAACCTAAAGTAAAGGTTACCTCCGCCCCCACAAAAGGAGGAAACCTAAGGTAAAGGTTACCCCACCCAAAAAAAAGGGACATTAGGAAATAGTGATGGTAATTCAGTACAACTGACATTTAAAATATAACATGAATGCTAATATTTGAAATGAATAAGGTAACATAAAAACAAAATAAAAAAAGCTTATGGGCGAGTAATGTGTTTTAAAATGGTGCAACAAAAATAGGACAGCAATCACGGAAAGGGAAGGGAGTGACTTGCAAAAATCATGCAGAAATCATGTATGAACTACCACGAAAATAAACCTCATTTGACGTCACTGACAATAAGGCATTTTAGTCTCCTAAGAGCGCCTTCTCATTTCACCCCACGGGCATTCTTAAGGGGTCTGTGTTGAACTGTAAGGTGTTATTAAAGGGTAAAATCACGTAGTGAGAACACTTAAATGGACATATTAAAAAACAAAACTATGAGAAACAGATTGTAAATAAAAGTCTGAAGGAATAGCACATGGTTATAAATAAAAGGAGAAAAAGGATTATAGGCAGTCCCCGGGTTACGACGGGGGTTCCGTTCTTGAGACGCGTTGTAAGCCGGAACATTGTCAAAAATCCTAAGAAAACCTTACTTATAATGCTTTGGGTGCATTAAAAACTATGTAAAGTGCATTCTTATTGCATTTTTCATAAAAAAAAAAAACTTCAAATATTGATTATTTTGCATTTTTGGTGTCATATTTCTTGTGCCAGATCAGCGTTTGTAGGCGTCGTAACCCTGGAACATGCATCGTAATCCTGGAAGTAATTTCTGATGAATATAATTGAAAAGCGTCTTAACCTCGGAACGTCGTAAACCGAACCCGTTATAACCCGGGGACTGCCTTTATATGTAGCTTAGTGTATGAATGCATACAATTCCTTCACTCGGTCTTAATGTAATGTAGGGTTAATATTGCAACATGATTGATTAGATACTTGTTGATTGGTCTCTCCCCCTGAAAACCCCTCACCATTACCCTCACTTAGAAGTTGGTGTCTGAACCAAAAGCTCCCCCGGTAGCATTCGGTATACCTAGTAGTAGGGTAAACAACCGATTGGACTGGCCAACTCACCAACTACCACGTTTTTGGCCACCCTCCAAAAAAGTACTTTAACACGTCCTAATACCCGGGACTCCCTGTATATGTAGCTTAGTGTATGAATGCATCCAATAACAACCTAGCCACCCCCTGGGGGCAACCAAGTCCTTATGGGTGCCGTCCAAGCCCGGATAAATAGGGAGGGTTGGTGTCAGGAAGGGCATCCGGCTGTAAAAATCTGTGCCAAAACCAAAATGGAATGAGCCAAAAATATGGAAAGAGGTAATGCTAGGGCGTACTCGTAAACGACGCACAGAGACTCGCCCTAACTCTGTGGTAAGGCGAGGGCTACTGCATCAGGAGCGGGTGCAGCTAAAGAAGCGAGCTCACATTGGGTCAGAGTATGTCAGCTAAAAAATGTTGGGTCCATGACTGGGAGAGGTAGAGATTGGCTGACTTGATGAGAGAAAAGAAAGTAGATGTTGTGTGTGTGCAAGAAACGCGGTGGAAAGGAAATAAAGCTAAAGAGTTGGGAGATGGATATAAGCTATATTATAGTGGAGCAAACAAATACAAGGTAGAAATGGAGTTGGCATAGTACTGTCTAGTGAAACTAAAGAACTCGGTAATAGAAGTGCATAGAAGAATGACCGTATCATCAGATTGAAGATATGTTATGGAGGAGAGATTCTGAATATTATAAGCGCTATGCACCACAAGTTGGTTGCACAGAGAAGAGAAGGGAAATTTCTGGAGAGACATGGATGGAATAATGCAAGAACTGGAAGAGCATGAGAGGGTGATAGTTGGGGCAGATTTGAATGGCCATGTCGGAAGTGAAAATGAGGCGATTGGGCGGGTGCATGGGGGCCATGGAATTGGGGAGAGAAACCCAGAAGGAGAGAGTGTAGTGGACTTTGCTGTGTCATTCGACATGGCAATAGTACATTTTTTGAGAAGAAAAGGAACACCTAATAACATATAGGAAGTGGGGGAAGATTCTCCCAGATAGACTATTTCTTGTATAAAAGGATAAATCTGGTGGAGGTCAAGAACTGCAAAGTTATTCCAGGCGACCATGTAGCCCCCCAACACAGGCTGCTATGTATGGACTTGAAGTTGAAAAGGGAAAGAAAAACCAAAGCTAAAGGATAAGGAAAATTAAATGGTACGAATTACAGAAGGAAGGGGATAAGAAGAAAGAGTTTAAGAGGAGGGTTTTGGAGGATATTGATATAGGGATTTAAGATGTTCAAGAATGGTGGGCACGAATGCAGCAGTAATAAGAAGGCATGGAAAGGAGCTGCTAGGAGAGACATCTGGTATCATATGGGAAGAAAAAGGAGAGTTGGTGGTGGGATGAAGACATTGAGAAAGTAGTAAAAGATAAGAAGGAGGCAAAGAAAAGATGGGAAGAGTCACAGTCAGTGGAAGACAGAAATAGGTACAGAGAGAAAAAAAAGGTGGTGAAAAAGGTGGTAGCCCAAGCTAAAGCAAAGTCGTATGATGATGTGTATATGAGCTGAGGACAAAGGAAGGATTAAAGAAGATGATGAAGCTATCAAAGGCTAGAAATAAGAGCACCAAAGATAACACACATCAAACAAATAAAGAATCAAGAGGGTGTAGTGCTTAGAAAGGAGGAAGACATTGTGAAGAGATGGAAAGAATATTTCGAACAGTTGTTAAATGAAGAAAATAATAGACTAATAAGAGAGGATGGGCAAGTGAACATTGGCATGGTAATGAGGTTTTCTAGGCAAGAGGTACTAAATGCACTGAAGAAGATGAAGAATGGGAAGGCAACCGGACCAGACATGATCCCGGTGGAGGCATGGAAAGCATTAGGAGATGAAGGAGTGGATATACTGTACGATCTTATGATATAAAGATCCTTGAACAGGAAAAGATACCAAATGAGTGGCGTGGGAGTATATTGATCCCAATTTTTAAAGGGAAAGGATGTCCAAGAGTGTGGTAATTATAGGGGCATTAAATTGATGTCCCACACTTTGAAGATACTGGAAAGGATGATAGATGCTAGACTGAGAGAAGAAGTACAAATAGGTAAAGAGCAGATGGGATTTATGAAGGGAAGGGGAACAACAGATGGTATATTTTGTCTGAGGCAATAATGGAGAAATTCGGGGGGAAAGACAAAGGGACCTACATATGGTATTTCATTGACCTTGAAAAGGCTTATGACAGAGTCCCGAGACAAGAGGTATGAGGAGCCTGAGGGAGAAGATGGTGCCAGAGAAGTATGTGCGATTGATACAAGAGATGTACCGGAATGTATTTACCAGAGTGAGGAGCAGTGTTGACAGAAGGTTTTGAGGTGAGAGTAGGATTACACCAGGGGTCGGCTCTGAGCCCATTTATCTTTAACATAGTGATGGATGTTATAATGAGGAAGTAAGGGAGACAGTACCATGGACATATTGTATGCGGATGATATTGTTCTGTGTGCAGAGAGCAGGGAAGATCTGGAAGTGAAATTGGAAAGATGGAGACAAGTACTGGAGGACAGAGGAATGAGAATAAGTAGATCCAAGACAGAATATATGTGTACCACCACTGAGGGGGATGATAGAGAAAGTATTCAGCTTGGTGGAGAGCAAATAAGGAGAGTTGATAAGTTTAAGTATTTGGGATCTTTTGTTAACGCTGGAGGAAGTATGGAAGAAGAAGTAAAACATCGGGTACAGGCAGGCTGGAACAACTGGAGAGCGGCCTCGGGAGTTCTTTGTGACAAAAGAGTGCCGCTTAGGTTAAAAGGAAAATTTCACAAGACGGTGGTAAGAACAGCAATGCTGTATGGTACGGAAACAGCAAGCATGAGAAAAGCAGAGCAGAAGAAGATGGATGTGGCAGAAATGAGAATGCTTAGGTGGATGTCTGGGGTAACAAGAGTGGATAGGATCAGAAATGACTACATAAGGGGGTCAACTAAGGTGGTGGAAGTATCAAAGAAAGTGCAGGAGGGGGAGGCTGAGATGGTATGGACACCTGTTGAGGAGAGATGAGGACCACGCTGGGAGACATACTATGGGGATGGAGGTGCAAGGAAGAAGAAAGAGAGGGAGACCAAGAAAGAGATGGAAGGACTGTGTGAGAGGAGATTTACATGAGAAGGGAATTGATGAGGCAGAAGCGCAAGATAGAAATAGATGGAAACGGCTCATCCGAAACGGCGACCCCATATAAACTAAAAATGGGAAAAAGCTGGGAAGAAGAAGAAGTATGAATGCATCCAATTCCTTCACTCGGTCTAATGTAATGTAGGGTTAATATTGCAACGTGATTGATTAGATACTTGTTGATCGGTCTCTCCCCCTGAAAACCCCTCACCATTACCCTCACTTAGAAATTGGTGACTGCTTTGAAAACATATTTTACGAAGAGCTCACATGCTTATTTTAGTTCATATGGGGCTTTCATATATCACATTATGCTGACAAAACTTCAATCTTTTGAATGGTATGCTTAAAAGTTGTAATTGTAGTCTTTTTTTCACCAATTAAATATAGAGTGAATAAGGCCTCGCCATGCAATGACGATGGATCGTCTGCAGTTATTTACCCTAGTAGGTAGTACCTAGTAGCAGCAGTTGAAATTTGCCTGGGAAACTGCTCCTTTGCCGGTTAATTGTCTATTTTGACTTGTGTTTGTTGCAAATGTCATAAAGGTAGAACAAGAAAAAAACACAATAACATGCTACAACCTTCTCCCAGGTGATTTACCCCATCCATAACCCCGCTTTCCCATCAGTCCCATTTACCGTAGGATAGGGTAAAAAACCGCATGGTACAGGGGTGGACATGTACGACCAATGTGTAACCCCCAAAAAAGTACATTATAACTAATGCGTCCTGACATCGGAAATGGGCATCAGACGCGACTTGTTGTGGTGAGAAACGGAGCTAAAGACCTCACTCTGGTGTCAGGACGCGTTATAATGTACTTTTCTTGGGGTTGTACACATTGATCGTACATGGTCCACCCCTGTACCATGCGGTTTTTTACCTAGAGTCTGGGGTGAAAATTCTCCCTGTGACCTATCCCACCCAAAACCCCGCATTCCCAATGGGTTCCCCCTTACCATAGGATGGAGTTCAAAGTAAATTGCAGTCGAGAGCCAAAAAACCATGGTAAATTCTCACTTAGCAACCAAAATACTGTAGAAAAAGCCTAGCCTATCTCCAAGGAAATACCCAACTCGCCACTATTGCCTAGATTAACCTTCTATTTCCTCTCTGTTAACGACGGCATTACGGCTACCCTTAAGAAAATAGTCCAGGCTAATAAGAGCTCTATTTCCATGAATGGGGTCTCGTCAGCCCTAACCTTGGGTGAGCTGCCCCAAGCGATTCCTGGCGATGGGGGTCCCCCAAACCCCCATTTTATAACCAGTTACAGCAATCCACGGCACACCACGACAAAAACAGATCCTGACAGAGATAACAGCGTCAAATAAGGGTGGAAAACTACTTACGATATGCTTACGTCTCCTGATATGTCAGTGGCTAGACGTGTCTTTCTTCCCGGGGGTTCGTCATGGCACATCAGCTGACGTCTTCTTATCAGTAGTGGTTCTCAGTCTAAATTCGCCAAGGTCTGTCAATTAGAAAGCAATCACACACATTACATCACATAACCTGTTGTTTTCTTACCTTCAGTATCACGTAGCCTGAAAGCCTCATCTTAATTTTAGCATCACATAACCCGATCGTTTCTTTTTCAGTGTCAGTTTTACTGGTTCATCTATCTAAAACTGACGATGTTAAGAGCAAAGAAAACATCATGCATGATAATGACGGTTACGCATCTTCAGTATTGTAACATTTTAATCAATAATTGATGATTTGATTCTTTAGAGACAATTTCAATTAGTAACAATATGCTGTAAATTTTTACCGTTCTGTTCTCTGTTAAAAAATTTTCTTGAAGGTCACACACAACACAGTTTTCTTCTCCCATACTGCTCTAGAAAGGGCGTTTGAATCGACTGGGATCAATTACCAGCAGGATAAGAATTCGAATGCATCTCTTTGTTATTGTTTTCATTAGAATTCAGGGCTTGACAGCTATGACGACACCATACCCTCAAGACCTTGGACGACGTGACAATAAACTACTACTAGTTCTTCGTGCCAGCTAAAGAAGCTTCTCTGAAAACAATCTCAGTTGTGTAAACGCACGACGTTTAGAATATCGAGCGTTTTACGACGAAATACGTTTACATTACACATAGCACGGAAGTTAAGTACATGCCAAAAAGAATGAAAGAAAAAAGCTCAACGTACAGCATCGAAAGTTACTCCAGACCAGACAACTGCCAGGAGTGTAAACAATTTCCATGTTACACACTTCACTTTCACTTGCTCACTTTGTTTGGTTTTATGCAACCCCCCACATGGATGATTCCCCCTCTGGCGGACCCTTAATTGTACGTTTTCAAAATAGCCAAGCAAGGGACACGAGAACTTTACGATACTGTCTGACAGATGAACCTACACAAACCCCTGAGCAAGATTTTTTTTTTTTTAGGGCTGACGAGGGAGTGGCATGGACTCCTAAGACATGTATACGGTTATGACATATCTAGCAGGTCAAAGATTAAAAAAATCCCATGTGTGAAGGAAAAAAATACTGGAGTAAAGAATAAGAAACCAATAATGAAGGATAAAAGAAATGAGTTAATACTGAATAACAGGGTAAATATGACATACAAATAAACATTAACACCACAAATGAATACGATATGCAAGTAAAAAGAGTAGATAAATACATAAACATATCAATGCAAGCTGAGAGTGATGGTTAAAAGAAAAGCCAAGGTGAGGCAATGAAAAGGTCCATCGTTTAAGATAGGTACCCAGGGTGACAAAATGGCATCCCTGTGGCTACACAAGATTGCAAAATCATAATATATATATATATATATATATATATAATATATATATATATATATATATATATATATATATATGATTTTGCAATCTTGTGCAGCCACAGGGATGCCATTTGTCACCTGGGTACCTATCTGAAACGATGGACCTTTTCATTGCCTCACCTTGGCTTTTCAAGAAGGAGGAAAGAGCTGAATGAAATGACAAAAAAACGTTAAGGTCTGACTGAAACATAAAGCTCACGCCAGAAAGAGAGAAGATGACGAGGTGTTGGAGTTTAACTAGGATATATATATATATATATATATATATATATATATATATATATATATATATTATATATATCCTAGGTAAACTCCAACACCTCGTCATCTCTCTTTTTGGCGAGAGCTTTATGTTTCAGTCAGACCTTAACGTTTTTTGTCATTTCATTCAGCTCTTTCCACCTTCTTGAATAGGTAGCTTTCTTCCCATTCCTGTTTCTTAATGCTCCGATTTTATTATAATATTAATTTGTATTTTATAAGTATTTAATTGCAGCCTGATGATGTGTTTATGACAACATGATACGTTTTTCGTATGATTATATTAATAAAACACGTGTAACCGACTGTCGTCTGATTGGACCCTTCATAGTTGATATCTATGGTTTTCCTGATGTGATATATATATATATATATATATATATATATATATATATATATACGTATATATATATATATATATATATATATATACGTATATATATATATATATATATATATATATATATATATATATATATATATATATATATATATATATATATATATACATAAGAAGGCATGGAAAGGAGCTGCTAGGAGAGACATCTGGTATCATATGGGAAGAAAAGGAGAGTTGGTGGTGGGATGAAGACATTGAGAAAGTAGTAAAAGATAAGAAGGGGGCAAAGAAAAGATGGGAAGAGTCACAGTCAGTGAAGACAGAAATAGGTACAGAGAGAAAAACAAGGTGGTGAAAAAGGTGGTAGCCAAGCTAAAGCAAAGTCGTATGATGATGTGTATAATGAGCTGGGGCAAAGGAAGGATTAAAGAAGATGATCAAGCTATCAAAGGCTAGAAATAAGAGCACCAAAGATATAACACATATCAAACAATAAAGGATCAAGAGGGTGTAGTGCTTAGAAAGGAGGAAGACATTGTGAAGAGATGGAAAGAATATTTCGAACAGTTGTTTAAATGAAGAAATAATAGACTAATAAGAGAGGATGGGCAAGTGAACATTGGCATGGTAATGAGGTTTTCTAGGCAAGAGGTACTAAAATGCACTGAAGAAGATGAAGGAATGGGAAGGCAACCGGACCAGACATGATCCCGGTGGAGGCATGGAAAGCATTAGGAGATGAAGGAGTGGATATACTGTACGATCTTATGATAAAGATCCTTGAACAGGAAAAGATACCAAATGAGTGGCGTGGGGAGTATATTGATCCCCAATTTTTAAAGGGAAAGGCGATGTCCAAGAGTGTGGTAATTATAGGGGCATTAAATTGATGTTCCACACTTTGAAGATACTGGAAAGGATGATAGATGCTAGACTGAGAGAAGAAGTACAAATAGGTAAAGAGCAGATGGAATTTATGAAGGGAAGGGGAACAAACAGATGGTATATTTTGTCTGAGGCAATAATGGAGAAATTCGGGGAAAGACAAAGGGACCTACATATGGTAATTCATTGACCTTGACAAATGCTTATGACCGAGTCCCGAGACAAGAGGTATGGAGGAGCCTGAGGGAGAAGATGGTGCCAGAGAAGTATGTGCGATGATACAAGAGATGTACCGGAATGTATTTACCAGAGTGAGGAGCAGTGTTTGGGAGACAGAAGATTTTGAGGTGAGAGTAGGATTACACCAGGGGTCGGCTCTGAGCCATTTATCTTTAACATAGTGATGGATGTTATAATAGAGGAAGTAAGGGAGAACAGTACCATAGAACATATTGTATGCTGGATGATATTGTTCTGTGTCGAGAGCAGGGAAGATCTGGAAGTGAAATTGGAAAAATGGAGACAAGTACTGGAGGACAGAGGAATGAGTATAAGTAGATCCAAGACAGAATATATGTGTACCACCACTGAGGGGGATGATAGAGAAGTATTCAGCTTGGTGGAGAGCAAATAAGAGAGTTGATAAGTTTAAGTATTTGGGATCTTTTGTTAACGCTGGAGGAAGTATGGAAGAAGAAGTAAAACATCGGGTACAGGCAGGCTGGAACAACTGGAGAGCGGCCTCGGGAGTTCTTTGTGACAAAAGAGTGCCGCTTAGGTTAAAAGGAAAATTTCACAAGACGGTGGTAAGAACAGCAATGCTGTATGTACGGAAACAGCAAGCATGAGAAAAGCAGAGCAGAAGAAGATGGATGTGGCAGAAATGAGGAATGCCTTAGGTGGATGTCCTGGGTAACAAGAGTGGATAGGATCAGAAATGACTACATAAGGGGGTCAACTAAGGTGGTGGAAGTATCAAAGAAAGTGCAGGAGGGGAGGCTGAGATGGTATGGACACCTGTTGAGGAGAGATGAGGACCACGCTGGGAGACATACTATGGGGTGGAGGTGCAAGGAAGAAGAAAAAAGAGGGAGACCAAGAAAGAGATGGAAGGACTGTGTGAGAGGAGACTTACATGAGAAGGGAATTGATGAGGCAGAAGCACAAGATAGAAATAGATGGAAACGGCTCATCCGAAACGGCGACCCCATATAAAAATGGGAACAAGCTGGGAAGAAGAAGAAGATATATATATGTGTGTGTGTGTGTGTGCATATATATATATATATATATATATATATATATATATATATATATATATATATATATATATATATATTTAACTAGGTATGTTGTCATTTCTAGAAAACTTTAATTTAAGCGGGAACAGGATAGCCAGAAGACGTGGTAATATTCCAGACATTTTTTCTTTAAAATCAAACAAGGGCACAGCCGAGCTTTCGGGAATACATTGCTTTTTCCCATCATCAGGGTCACTTATCTATAAAATGATATAAAAAAGAGAAATAGTAAGAACTATACTGATTGACTATATCTAAAAACATTACAATATTTTAAAATACACAACACAAAGTAAATAAGGAACATAAAAACTAAGTTAACTGCAAACCATAAAAGAGCAATAACAAGTTAAAAGAGATTACGTAAAATGCAGAAATATACTGTTAGCGAAAAATAAAAACATGAATATACAGAGTAAAAAAAAATAAAATAATGATACTGTAGTACAAAATATTGGAGAACCTACTGTTCATGTCGTAGTCAAATGAGAACTGGGAGAGTTAGAAAACTGGGAATGAAATGGGCCAGAAGTGGTGTGGGTAAAAGAGAGAGAGAGAGAGGAGGGAAAAAAAAAAAAAACAAATTACAAACAAGCAAATTATGCAATGAACAAAGGAACAGAGGGGTTTGGTTATTGAGTGTTGGAGATTGTGTTTTAATATGGAGGGACTCTAAAAAGGGAAGTGAATGGCTGTTTTTTGTTTGTCCGAGTATTTCAAAATCGCTGTACTATATGTGATGGTGTCAAGATATGGCATGAAGTCTAATTGGACTATTTTCTTTTTCGCTTGAAGGTAAGCCTGTACGATGGCTGACACCCCTATGAGAGTCGATGCGCACCTTAAGTAGGCGTTTGGAACATCCCACATAAGTCCCAAAATTACATTTTGGGCAATTAAACTTATAAACAGTGCAGGTACGCATCAACTCCGGGAGGGTGTCTTTAAAGTGAAACAGTCTTCCAATTGTTAGCGGGTTATTAAAAATAAATCTGAACTCAACATAAGGGTATAGATGGCTAAGGGGACGGGGAGTGACTAAAAAAGTGTAACCCAAGGTTAATTCATGTAAAACTC
>NC_061104.1:52776523-52813656 GCF_015104395.2 Macrobrachium nipponense | reverse complement strand
CGGGTGAAGTGTGGTCAAGGACCACGCATCTCAGTACCAAGAAAACATCCCACGTCGGAGGCTTGAGCTCCTTAGGAGAACTCTATTGCTCAAGCCCCTTAACTAGCAAGGAAAGTTCCCAGGACGAGGAGACCTCCTTTACCTCTGCCCCTGGGACCCCGTCTTGGCTTAAAGGCTCCAATCTAGGCTGGGACGAACGGGAAGGCCCTGCCGAAACCGAACTCCTTGACGACCTACCAGGCAACGATCTTCAGGACTGCTGTTGGGTAGGGGGAGGAGGAGGAGCCGGACGTCTCCAAGGACGAGACTCCAACTTGGACACAGCCTGGTTCACTAATCTGTCCTTGGTATCAGCCCAGCGCCGGTCTATCACATCCTCCAGCTCGGTTCGAGGGAACAGAAATTGTGATTCCAAAAGATCTCCACTCCTCAATGCCAACAAGGACTTAGGGTCAACTGATCTTTCCATCCTCAACAAAGCCGCGTCTCTTGTAATCAGGAGAAGGTTAGCCCATAAATTAACGCTGAGGTGAGCCACATACAAAAACGCCTTGCCTCCGGACTGCAAAAAACTGGCAAGAGAGGAAGCACTCGCCAACCTCTCTGGGGATATGTCAGAAGCTATCTTGGCAATGGACGTAGACCAGAAGTCCAGTCAAGACACCATCTGCAACATGGAGGCTGCCGTAGTCTCCAACGCTGAGGCATCTTGTGGAGACAAGGACTGAGCCACCAACCTCACCTGCTCCAAAGGCAATCCTGGCTTCAGACGAATGCTGTCCAGGTTAAGATGATGCGACATCAAAAAAGCAGATTTCGTAGCATAGTATTTCCTATGCCTTGTGAGAGGCAGGGTTAGCAGCTTGGCAAAGCCCCTAGAGCAAAGTGAACCGTCCCGATCTGAAACAGAGGCATTGACTTTAAGCAAGACCGACGGGACGTGACCCAACGAGGTAAGTTGAAACAATGACTTGGGATCCTGCGTAGCTCCAGCAAGGCTTCCAAGCAGGAAGGAGCGTAAGACGTCTGAGCCTGAGTCCTACCCTCCAAGATTGTTGAATCCACAAATGAGAACAACCACCTCTGTAAAGGAAGACAAAAACTCTTGCATGTCTCCCTCCTCTTGCTCCGGCAATGGAGACCGACGATGAGAAGGGTGTACAGGCTTATCTTAAGTGCCTTCCTTGTTTAAATTAACGGAAGAACCTGCAGCCAACCAGCCTGAAACACCAACTAACCTGTCTGGGGTGGATCAAAGTGCCAACTTCCGCGATGAACCAACCACAACACTAGGAACATCACTACGCACTCTCCCAACAGATGACTCTCTAACATGGCTGCAAAGGGCATGGGCGTGGCAGACGTACAAACGTGTGTCGGTGAGGAATCCCGAACACTCAAGATAGAATGAGAATCCCTCAGAGTCAAACTCCTGGAAAAACCAGGAGAGGGGCAGGTAAACACTCCTGCTACACCAACTCCGCGCTCACAACCTTCGAGAGAGATTGCAACACGCTTGCGACTCAATGCAGAGGACAAAGCAGCCACTGTAGATCGCACAGGGGAAGGTGCACTAACACTTTCCGAAACACCAACACTCTTAGGAACACGGGTGTACTGCTCTTCGCTCATTGACGAAGAAAGGGCAAAGTCCTTAGCCTTCCAACGCTTGCTACACTGACGCAGTGGAGATGGGGGAGAAGGAGAGGAAGACAGCACTGGCTCCTTACACAATCTCTTCGCAGGAGGTGGGGGCATGCAACACGCTTGCTTCCAGTCCTCCCAGCCGACATGACATAGACGAGCGAGGCAGCGCAGTGGAGACGACAGGGAGTGACGTCATCGATGGAAGTTTTCCATGTCATAAGCAGCGATGACGTCAAGGCTTCCCCCGATCTGAACGGGAAGCAGATGCCACTGGCAGAGGGATACAAAATGACTGACCCCATGACGTCACTAGCAAGACTGACGCCGCATCTTCCCCCTGACTTGAAGAAGCAGCAATTGTCACTGGCGGAACAATACAAAATGGCTGACCTCGGCTACCCACAAAGACAAGGCCAGGAGGAGGGAAGGGCCTGGACAGCATGAGGAGGGGGATAGTGAGCGTCCATGAAGTACGTCAGTAAACCCTCCAAGGACGGTGGACCCCATAGCCCAAGTGTCCCCCAAAGCGCCGCCATTATGGACACCTCCAACTCTGAAATAAAAGACAATGATGAAAAAGCCTCCTCTCTCTCAGGAATCAAATTAACTTAACTCTCGAAGAAGAAGGGGCGACATTACATAAATCAGCCTGAGAACCTCCTGATACTTCCAACGACGAATCAATGGAAGAAAAGGAAGGGGACAAAGGCACAACACTAGTATGGGGTGTGACAGCAGCAGGAGATGAAGCATCGGGAAGAGAAGAAGAAACCCTACGATGCTCCCTCTTACTATAAAATAACTTCCACTGCTCTCTAGGCCACGCACAGCATTCCGTGCAGGGATTCGTTATTGTACAAACATTAGAGTGACACCTACTGCAAGTGATATGGGGTCGGTCGCAGCCTAAGCCAAAATACAAGAGCACAGAAAACCTGTTGTTCCGGGGCATCAACGTTGACGAGGCCGAGAAGGAGCAGGAGCACCCATAATTACAGCACACACACACACACACTAAAACACAAGCAAAACGGGCAATGAATCGGGTAAAGGCCGAGAGAGTTCAACCACCCTTATCCAGGCGGTCAGGAAAAGACTGACACGGTGGCGTGGGTGCGTGGTCCTTGACCACTCTTCACTCGATATACGGACGCGTTGCCAGATTTCACAAGATTCCTTGCTTTCATCTGCAATTTAACCGGATCCAGCCAGGCGCTAGAAATTATCCTATTGTTAAGACCAAAGGTTTGTTTGTGTAGGAACAAATGCCACAATGAAGCAGTATGCGCAGTGTGTGCATCAGACACCCATACTGCTATTTGGAAATGTAAAGCCCCAAAATGTATTAACTGTGGACAATCCCATCACGCAAAATCTAAGTAATGCTCCTATTATGAATACAACAGAGCTCCAGTTGTTGATAAACAGAACAGGAATGTCAGTAGAAGAAGCTAGACTCGAGCTAAAAGTAAGAGGAGTCAGTAATCCATCTAAAGACCACTCTTTCGCGAATGTAACTAAAAATCTAAATATCGATCATATTAATAATAAAAAATATAATATAAGTGTACAAACTAATTCTCATATCAATAATGCTGAACCCCAAAACAAACATGATGATACATCCACCCGTACCACTACTATCATTGAAGATTTAGATATCCGTGGAAAAGAACTTCCAATGAAAAAGGAGTCAAATAATAATAATAATTGAACTGACAAAAAGAAAAGAATACTGGAACGAACCCAACCTAAGGGAAAAAGTGAATATTGAAAAATACAATCAATCTGAAGAAACTCTAACTACAACAGGAGTAAATTTTAAAAAAGATATTGTACTAACCTCATCTTAAGTGGAAATACACAATTACCCTCAATCCCAATCAAACAGCCAACATCTGGTCAGTAAAGAATCAGAGAATACTAATGAAAATCATACCATTAAACCAAACCAAAATATAACTATCACTCCCCAACTATTCACAACACCCAAATATTCCACTAATAACAATAAAGGAAATACCCCCTCAAACCAACATTCCTTATTACTACAGAAAAGGACCCATAGAATTACAAAACCAGAAATTTCTAAAGCCAGAAGATCAAATACTTCTGAACCAACAACTATCACCACCAAACATGCTTCGTCTTGTGGTTGTAATGAGTGCTTCGTAGGTAAATATAACCAAACCAACAAGACAGAGGACACAATGTTATTAAATTAAGGAAATGCCCTTTAACACACCAACATGAGAACGAATTATGTTCTGAATCCTTAAAATACAAAAAGGAAATTATAAAATAAAAAAATAGGCTTATCAATATTCAATTATGAAAAACAAACAAGTACTGAATCTAATAACCAACATTCAAATACGACAATTAAAAAAAAACAAATTCAAATGCATACAAACTTCGAGACAAAGTAAAATCGGCATTCAATTTACAGAATTTATTACCAATTCCTCCCAATAATGGAATATAGAATTATTCAACGGAATGTAAATGGCCTCTTAACCCGACTACATCTGGGTGAATTACAGAGGCCTACGAGACCACAACCCAATATGTATATGCCTACAACACACAGGATCTAACCCCAGAAATATTCGACAGTACAAAATTGCTTGTTATTCACCAACTGATGGTGGAAAACTAGGCACAACAATATGTCCATCATAGTATCACCTGTATAACTGAATCATGAAAGTTTGGAACGTGATAAATCCATAAATAAAGGTATAAGGCATGAAGGAAAGATAAACAACGGAGTTTCTGCAAGATTTTTTGACTCTACGTCCTTTACTCAGCAGACAAACTGACTTACGTGAGAAATTGAGGGTACAGGGAAGGTCGTATAAGTGACAGAAGGGATTATAATGAGATTAGTACCTAATATGAGATTCAGGGCTTTTTAGCTATGCATTTCATAGATATAAAGCTTATTCAGAATACACATTATATCTACACATAAATTTTGACTGTATTCTGCATTACGTAGGTTGAATAAATTTGGTACTTATAATGTAAACGTGACTTTTTTTGAAGACGGGCCAACTTACACAGAGATAAGGTTTCGAACGCACTCGTTACGTAACTTATGACAGCATTTCTTCCCTCTTTCTCGATGGATGATTGGCTATACGTAACGAAGGCTATACCTCTGGCAACAATGACAAAAATTTAAATACAAGCAAAGCAGTACACCTTTATGAACTCTGAATCCTCTCCACTGATAGTTGTCATAATGAACAAACAAACAAAATATGTTAATAAATACAAAAACACTTCGATTTTTAGTCTAACTCCCAAAATAAGTGTCCTAAGAAATTATAATCTACTTTATAGGTCACAATCAGATTGACAAGATGTAGGGAATAATTGGTAATTTTCAGACATAGTAGACAAGCTTGATTTGATAACTGCTGTATCCAATGTCAAGCAATTTTTATTTATCCGCTATCTACCTAAAAAAAAAAAAGAAAAAAAATATAGACGGTACCGTATTTTGGCTTTAAACCTTCACCAATAATTATCGTCAGAATGATGACTTCATGAGGCTCCACCCACTTTGGCCTCGTTATAATTCAGGATAACAATGAAGGCTATCATGACATTGTTGTATTAGAAAATCTAACTTCTGGCTATAAAAACTCATTTCTCGAGTAGTTGTAAGAAGTGCTAAATGATCCTCAGGCCATTCATAAAGTCCTTATATCCAACATGGTCGTACAGACTAAAGAAGAAAAAAAATTATATCGGATGATCCGTTGGTCTGCTGGAGATTTTAGCACATATAAGCTTGTATTTACTTTGGATAAAAATCTTATTTAAAAAAAAAAAAGTTATATAAAGACTGTTTACATATAATCTCTCTCTTTCTCTCTCTTGGTGGCATAGTGAATAGTTAATGGAAGTGTTCAAAATCCTGAATGACATTACAAGTTTTATAATCACATTACGCTAAACATAAATCAGACCATAAACATTGGATTTAAACTAGAAACTGAATAGTTACCTATTCAGGCTATAGTAAGTATGGCTACAGGCTTTCTCTTGACTGTATAAAGTTGCAAGTCGTAAGACAAATGCAGTTTTGCAATCATGGGGACAATTCCAAATCCTGTTAGCCATTCTTGACTACTATGGGTTTCAGAGCCGATGGAATAAGGTGAATGGGTTTCTGTCTGGTAGATGGGCGGGGCAACATTTCGTAAAACGATGTTTACCTTGCTTACGTAATGAATGTTTTTCGACTCTTGGCTCGCAATCATTGGCCATGGCGTCGGCTAGATCATTTTTACTCTATAAAAATTAAAACTATCGGGTTTAGGTTATTGATAATGCTGACAAAATTTGTGTGTAGTTGTAAAATATACATATGTCAACTTTCAGCTACATCCGATGCTTTGATAAGGAGCAAAATCCAAAAAACCGTGTTACAGAGGCCCTGAATTTCATAGTAGAATCCACCTCACCTAGAGAATGAGTAACCTTTCCAAACAAGCATAAACTTGGGTATAATTCAAGAACAAAAAGATTTAAGTCCAACTGCTCAGACACAGGGACAAAACAATTAAAGGATTATACAGAGCGGCAGCTGACCACATTCAGATCTTTGGTAAACAAAAACTTATTCACAAAACATATTAAACATACATTTACAAAGAAAATATCTCTAAGGCAACTAATTTGTATTTAAGTCTGTAATTATATCTTTGAGGTCTTTCTTAAACACGTTACAAATACAAGGGTCTAAATGAAACAGGCCACGACTAATATTAAAATTACAATGGGAAGTAAGTTGTATTATGGCAGATTCTAAAAGATTTCGTAATAAGGCATCTTTTGATCTTGCAATTACTGAACTGCCAATCCAATTTATCCAGTGGTTGTTTTCACTTAAATGAATATATATTGCAATAGATGTTTGCCCAGTTTTGACAGAATATTTATGCTGTTTTAATCTTACTTCTAAGTCCTTGCTCGACTATCCGAGATAAAAAGGAGGGGCAGTCCATACATGGAATTTTATATATTATGTTGTTGCTTTCCCTGGGGCTATTTTTTATAGGCATTCCTTTTAGTGTGTTATTACAGGAAATAACAAGGTTGACCTTAAAGGCTTTTAACAATGATTTAATGGTTTCAAATCCGTTAAAATAAGGCAAACTGAGAATGTTCTTAGAATTTTCTTTCTCCGTGTTACTTACACTATAAAATTTTTTATGGACTTTATTATAGCAAATAGCTAATATATGTGAAGGATAACATAACTCTTTCCCTATTTTTCTTATGTTTTCAATTTCTTGATCTTTTTGTTCTTAAATTGTACCCATGTTTATGCTTGTTTGGAAAGGTTACTCATTCTCCAGGTGTGGTGGATTCTAGGTACTAATCTCCTTATAATCCCTATCTGTCACTTATACAACCTTTCCTGTACCCTCAATTTCTCACTTAAGTCAGTTTGTCTGCTGAGTAAAGAACGTTGAGTCGAAAGATCTTGCAGAAACTCTTTTGTTTATCTTTCCTTAGTGGCTTATACCTTTATTAATAGTATCACCTATGAATTTTTAAACTTACCATCACTATCGTATCAGATAACAGCTATCAAATTATATATGCCGGATAAAAATATGATCACAATTTGTACCTTATACAATCAACCAAATTTTAGCTCGAATTTCAGTGATATACCAGCATTAATTAATAATCTACATGAACCCCTACTTGTAGGAGATTTTAACGCTCATAGTCCCCTCTGGGATAACAGTCGCCCTGCTGACGCACCTGGAACAAACAGAGAAATACGTATTGGAGCATGACCTATGCTGCCTAAATGAAAGTGATGTGCCAACTTACTTCTCCAATACCCACTTAACCATTTCTTCAGTAGATATCTTGCTGTGCTCTGTCGACTTAGCTGAAAGACTTGAGTGGAATGCCCTGGATGACTCATATACCAGTGACCACTTCCCAATAGTCTTTAATTATTTAAATAATTTAATATTGCCACCTGTAAAATATAATATCCAAAAAGCAGATTGGAACATTTACAATCTACATACCAGAAATATACCACCATTTCCGCATAACCAAAACCGCAATACAGTATGTGAATTCTTCACGGATTTCATGATAAGTACTGCTGATAAAAGCATACCTAAAACAAGGCCACACGCAAATAAATCCCCTATCCCATGGTGGACTCCAAACTTAACAACTTCAAGTAAAATCAAACACGTATGAAGTCGAAATTTTAGCAGACTTAAGACACGACTCAAAGCCCTCAACAAATTGCCCAACCATACAAATATATACTAAACAAGATAGTGGTCATCAACATAACACTCAATTATATTAAACCTTTATATAACCGATATAATGCTAAATTTCGAAAACATGTAATATCTGAGAAAATATTATCATAGAAAAATTATGTATCCAGCTTGTCAACAAATACATCTATGAAAGATAGTTGGCAAAAAATAAGAAAAATTAACGGAAAATATGTAAGACACCCAAGAAGTGCAATAAACCTAAATGGGAAACTATATCATGACCCAAATGAAATCTCAAATATAATAGAGAAACACTTTGAAAACATAAGTGCCTACTCCAATCTAAATGAACATTTTCAAAATATAAGAACACAGGGTAAAAATACTATACTCAATTTTGAAATTATTGAAGATCTAATTAACAATGCTCTAGATTCATGTCATCCATCGGCCCCTGGCCGTGATAAAATATCTTTTGAAATGATACAAAGACTAGCCCCCATTGCCAAATCATATCTATTAAAACTCTATAACATCTGGATGAAACGCGCTTTTCCCGATAAATGGAAACATGGTATCATTATCCCAATAAACAAACCTGGGAAAGATTCAAGTAATCCATCCAATTATAGACCTATATCTTTGACAAGCTGTTTATATAAAAATACTAGAAACAATGTTTAATTCACGACTAACATATGTCATAACAAAAAATTCAAAACTAACACCAATGCAATCGGGATCAATAGCTGGTCGATCAACCCTTGAACCACTAACCTGTCTAGAAGATCATATCAAAAAAGGATTTGATCAGAAAAAATTCACAGTGGCAATATTTTTTGACAGAAAAAACATGTGATACAACATGGAGACAATATCATGCTAAACTTCACTCTGAAGATATAAGGGGCCTTTTACCAATTTTTATTAACAATTTTCTATCAGTAAGACATGCCCAAAGAATCCTCAATACAGCCATCACAAATATTTCCAACTGAGCAAATTCAATAGGATTCAAATTTTCAATAAATAAAACAAGTGCAATTATTTTCTATAAAGATAAAAGATGGTTAAAACACCAAATAATTAAGCTTTATCTTTATAATACCGAAATTAAATTCTGCACAAATGTTAAATACCTAGGAACGGTGTTTGATCAGCACCTGAACTGGAAAGCACACTTCAAATATATTAAAGCAAAAGGCATAAAAGCCCTAACCATATTGAAAAAAAACTATCACATACCAAATGGGGAACTGGACGTAACACCATACTTGTTATACAAAGCAACAGTACTATCTATAATAGATTATTGTTGCCCAATATATTCATCTGCCTCAGAATCTACATTAAGAGCACTAGATGCATTGCATCATGAAGGAATAAGTTCGTGCACGGGAGCATTTCGATCATCCCCTATAAACTCCCTGTTAGTAGAAGCAGGGATATTACCCCTAAAACATCCCCGCAACTTGATAGTATGAGTAGGGGACGTTCCCTTCAAGCAGGAACCTCTCCCGCTGCTACCTGCTTTCTGAATTATAATCAAAGATTAGAAAACCATAGTGCTAGCTCTTTCCCACAAAGAACCAAATATTTAATGAATTCACATAATAATAAACCAATTTTCCATCCAGCAGTGGAATTCCCACCACCCTGGACTTTGAAAAGAGTAAAAATAATGGCAAATACATAGATGTACCGCCAACATGCGTTGGAGCACATCAGAAGAAAGGGAGATCAACTTATGATCTATACAGATGGATAAAAAAAACAACACTTGAGTAGGAGCTTCAGCATTCTCAAAAGATAAGTTAGTTAAGATAAGTCTTCCCCCAATATCATCAGTATGCACCGCTGAACTCGCAGCCATACAAATAACACTAAGACATACATAACATCTGAGAAAAGAGCACTTTCCGCCAGAATTTTCAGACTCGTGTAGTGCTGTTGATGCTACAAGTCTTCAAATCACCTTGTACAAGAAATCCAAATAAAAATACATCAACTTATTCAATCAGAACTATTAATAAAATTATGTTGGATTTCAGCACATGTAGGAATTGAAGGAAACGAAAAAGCAGATACAGCTGCCAAATTAGCTTCCACTATTCCATCAGCAATGGCACATGCCCCAGTATCAGACTGGATAACCGCAATTAAGCCTCTAATATATCAAGACTGGCAAACAGATTGGACATCAGTGCCAAATACAAACAAACTCAGAAATATAAACAGTGAAATTAATTCATGGATGTCATCATCACAAAAAGAAAGACCTGAAGAAGTTTTATTAATAAGTCTACGTATGGGCCATACTGGATCTTCACACAATCATTTGACGTCAAACCCACTTGTAGACCCAATGAAATGTAGTACATGCCAGACACCAATGACTGTCCAACACTTATTAGTTGATTGTCCAATTTGGAACCATCATAGAAACTTATATTTTCGAAACTCTACAATAAAATTCATGCTTGCTGAAGACAAAGATTTCGTATTTAATAGGATCATAATGTTCTTAAGTAAAACCGGTTTCCTAAATAAAGTCTAATTTTTTTTCATGATTAATTCCTGAAAACCAGCCCGAGAAAAGCCACTGTTAGGCTCAGAGGTCTGGATAAACTAATCCTTTATTATTATTATAATTAATAATAACAAAAATTATAATTAATAATAATTATTATGATAATAATTATAATATTTTGGTAGAAGACCCTCTTTTAGGCAAATACTGTTAAAAAGAATGGCAGAATTAAGAGAGTTGATTTTGTATATTGTATTTTCTATTTTCCTTACAATTCGCTTATGAAGCTCAGGATGTTTCTGAGTAACTGGCCAATATTCATATTGGGAATTTTCAAAAAATTATAAATGCTGAAGTTAATCTTTTATTAGAACAGGATATCAGGTCCAGGTCAAGCAGGGGTCGTCATCAGTGCTGGTATTCTTCTGTAGGCGTAGTTCAGTTCGGGGCTGGGGTCGTCTTCGGTTTAAGGGCTGGTATTGGTGCTGGTATAGCTGGTATCACGTGACGTTTCGACCTTCTCGCAGGTCATCTTCAGACGAGTCGTTTGAAGAAACTGTAGCAAGAAAGTCTGTGGGGCGGTATTTATAGCAGCTCGGACCTAGAGTTGCATTCTCATTGGTCGGGCCGGTCTTGGACGAAGTTGTGGATCTTGCCTCGAAGGTCTCGGGATTTCTCTCGTGCGAGCGCCACAGTAGTGTGCCTGGGGATGAACGACAGGAATTCCGTCTGTAGCAGGAATCCTATCATCCCGTAGGGGCTCCTGATTATCTGGTATGGTCGGGGGGTCGCTCGCTGCTCTCCGGGCGGCGGTGGGAAAGAGAAAAGTTTCTTGGGTGATGTTAAGATTTGGTTTCTCCTTGCCTATATGGAGGGCTTTTAGGAGGCGTAGACGTCGGGGATCCGTTGTCTGGTCTATTATTTCGATATTAGGAATAATATAATTTCTCTTTAAACGTTTGTTATGAGCAGTCCTGGCGTGGTTGAAGATAGTTCCTTCTTGAGTGTGGCAGGAGATTCACTTGGAGAAACGCATGGAGGTCATACTGACGTATTTGCCGAGGCATCCTCGGACCGGGCATGTGTAACGGTAGACCACACTTGTCTTCTTCAAGGGATCCTGCAGGGGCGCCAAAGGGTTGTTTCTCATCACCAGGCTGCCCGTCTTCTTCGTTTCATAATATATAATTAACTTAATATTTTTGTCTGGGTCGGTAGGGCTGATGTTTTCGTCGATGATCTTTTTGAGGGCTTGTTCGTCCTCCTTGTACCTCCGGTGGAAGTGCCCCTTGTAGAAAAGCTTAATGGGCTCTGCCAGATCGGGGCGGGGTTCCTGGTGGTACCAGGCTTCCTTATTTTTCCTTATAGATTCATCAACAGCACGATTGGTGTATCCGTTGTCGATAAGGACCTGGACGGCGCGCTCCAACTCACTGTGTATCATTCCAGGAGGTGCAGTGTGAGAGGGCCCTCCTGACGAAGGCACTGATGGTGGAGCACTTATACCTCTCAGGGCACTCGCTCTCACCGTTCATGCACATTCCCAGGTTCGTCGGCTTCGTGTACACCTTCGTGCTGAATTTGGAATCTTGCTGTTCGACAAGAACGTCAAGAAGGGGAGGCAGCAGTCTTTGCAATGTTCAATCGTGAACGTGAGGCAGCTGTGGTCGTGGCATGCACGTTGCAGCTGCTCTATCTCATCCTGGGAGTCGGCGCAGACGAAGGTATCATCAATGTAGCGCACGTACATCCTCGGTTTGTTGGAATTCTGGAAGACCCTCCCTTTGACGGTACCCATATAGAAATTGGCGGAAAGGACCCCAAGGGGAGATCCCATCGCCCCGCCGTCGATCTGGGTGTACATATAGTTGCGAGGTTCTTGGTAATTCTGCGAAATTTTGTGGAGTCGCTAGGATTTCTTCAATCTTCTGGCGGTATTCCTCAGTCTGGATAAGGACGAAAGCAGCAGTTTTATTGGCCCTGCGTAAGTGACGTCCTCACACTTCCTTAGCTGCTTCGCTGCTTCCCTCGGGTCACGGCTGATGATACCACTGCAGTAGTCTCCACGGTCGGTGAGGGCCTCGGCAAGCAGAAGGGGTTGAAGAGCATCAGTTGTCCGCAGGTTCCCAAGGTCTTCTTTCTTCTGGATACCATCGAGGAGATATTCAATTTCCAAGCGTTTATCTATCGGCCTCAGCTGCGTGATGAAGTGGCAGTTGAGGCCCATCCGCAGGATCTTGTCTTCGTCAGGTGTTGGGACGTGGCTTGTAAGGTTGATGTACTCGTCTCGCCCTTGTGGGAGGTGTATCTTACCTCCGTTGAGGGCGACGAGTTTCTTGGTTATGGTCCTGTTCTTTTCTCAGCATCTTTTTCCTCCAGGCGGCGAAGGCAGTCGGTGATGTGTTCGTGTTGTCCAGCTTATACTCTGAGTGGGAGGACCTCCGCCGTCGTAGCGACCCTGTTGCAGCTCCCCCTCGTGCCTCAGACTAAGAAAATGGCGCAATAGACAACCCCCAAGGGCATGGACAACACGAACACATAGCCGACTGCCTTCACCGCCTTGAGAAAAAAGATGCTGAGAAAAAGAACTGGACCATAACCAAGAAACTCGTCGCCCTCAACGGAGGTAAGATACACCTCCCACAAGGGCGAGACAAGTACATCAACCTTACAAGCCACGTCTCAACACCTGACGAAGACAAGATCCTGCGGATGGGCCTCAACTGCCACTTCATCACACAGCCGAGGCCGATGGATAAACGCTTGGAAATTGAATATCTCCTCGATGGTATCCAGAAGCAGGAAGACCTTGGGAACCTGCGGACGACTGACGCCCTTCAACTCCTTCTGCTTGCCGAGCCCCTCCCTGCCCTCACCGACCGTGGAGACTACCGCAGTGGTATCATCAGCCATGACCTGAGGGAAGCAGCGAAGCAGTTAAGGAAGCGTGAGGACGTCACTGTACACAGGGCCAATAAAACTGCTGCTTTCGTCCTTATCCAGACTGAGGAATACCGCCGGAAGATTGAAGAAATCCTGGCAGACTCCACAAAATTTCGCAGAATTACCAAGAACCCCGTCGAAGACATCAAGCGAGAGGCCAACCGGATTATTAAGACAGTCAACGCCGCCTCTAACGCCCTGCATTTGCCACCCATAACGGACGACCATGACTTAGGCTACATCTATGGGAAAGTTAAGACCCATAATCAAGGGAACCCCCCTTCACCCCATAATCAGCCTGATCCCGGCCCCTACTTACCTGTTGGCTAAGAAACTCAACACCATCTTAACCCCGTACGTCCCAGATAGGCACAGCTTGAAGTCCTCGGCCGAGTTCTTGGAAGTCCTACGAGCAATGCCCCCCAGAGGATGCATCGCTTTGATGGATGTAGAGTCCCTCTTTACCAACGTCCCCGTAGACGAGACCATACAAATGATCTTGGACAGAGTTTACAGGGACCCCGACACTCCATCCTTAAACATCCCTTGGAGCCCTGGTGGAAATCTGTACTAAGAAGGCCCCTTTTGCTGATCACCGCAACTATATGTACACCCAGATCGACGGCGTGGCGATGGGATCTCCCCTTGGGGTACTTTTCGACAATTTCTATATGGGTACCGTCGAAGAGAGGGTCTTCCAGAATTCCAACAAACCAAGGATGTACATGCGCTACATTGATGATACCTTCGTCTGCGCTGACTCCCAGGATGAGATAGAGCAGCTGCGACGTGCATGCCACGACCACAGCTACCTCACGTTCACGATTGAAAATTGCAAAGACCGCTGACTCCCCTTCCTTGATGTTCTTGTCGAACAGCGAGATTCCGAATACAGCACGAAGGTGTACATGAAGCCGACGAACCTGGGAATGTGCATGAACGGTGAGAGGGAGTGCCCTGAGAGGTATAAGCGCTCCACCATCAGCGCCTTTGTCAGGAGGGCCCTCTCACACTGCTGCTCCTGGAATGACACACACAATGAGTTGGAGCATGCCGCCCATGTCCTCATCGACAACGGACCCACCAATCGTGCTGTTGATGAATCTATAAGGAAAAATATGGAAGCCTGGTACCACCAGGAACCCCGCCCCGATCTGGCAGAGCCCATCAAGCTTTTCTACAAGGGGCACTTCCACTAGAGGTACAAGGAGGACGAACTAGCCCTCAAATAGATCGTCGACGAAAATGTCAGCCCCGCCGGCCCAGACAAAAATATTAAGTTAATTATATATTATAAAACGAAGAAGACGAGCAGCCTGGTGATGAGAAACAACCCTTCGGTGCCCCTGCAGGATCCCTTGAAGAAGACGAGTGTTGTCTAACGTTACACATGCCCGGTCCGAGGATACCTCGGCAAATACGTCGGTATGACCTCCATGCGTTTCTCCAAGTGAATCTCCTGCCACGCTCAAGAAGGAGCCATCTTCAACCATGCCAGGACTGCTCATAACAAACGGATAAACAAAAATTATATTATTCCCAATATCGAAATAATAGACCAGACAACGGATCCCCGACGTCTGCGCCTCCTAGAAGCCCTCCATATAGGCAAGGAGAAACCAAATCTTAACATCACCCAAGAAACTTTTCTCCTTCCCACCGCCGCCCTGAGAGCAGCGAACGACCCCCCGACAATACCAGATAATCAGGAGCCCCCACGGGATGATAGGATTCTTGCTACGGACGGAATTCCTGTCGTTCATCCCCAGGCACACTACTGTGGCGCTCGCATGAGAGAATCCCCGAGACCTTCGAGGCGAGATCCACGACTTCGTCCAAGACTGGCCCGACCAAATAGAATGCAACTCTAGGTCCGAGCTGCTATAAATACCGCCCCACAGACTTTCTTGCTACAGTCTCTTCAAACGACTCGTCTGAAGATGACCTGCATGAAGGTCGAAACGTCACGTGATACCAGCTATACCAGCACCAATACCAGCCCTTAAACCAAAGACGACCCCAGCCTCGAACTGAACAACGCCTACGGAATAATACCGGCACTGATGACGACCCCTGCTTGACCTGGACCTGATATCCTCTTCTAATAAAAGGTTACCTTCAGCATTTATAATTTTTTGAAAATTCCCAATATAAATATTGGCCAGCTACTCAGAAACATTGCTGAGCCTGAGAAGCGAATTGTAAGGAAAATAGAAAAAACAATATATAAAATCAACTCGCTTAATTCTGCCATTCTTTTTAACAGAATAATTATAATAATAATAATAGAAATAATAATAATTTATAATAATAATTATAATAATATAATAAATAATAATTATAATAAATGATAATAATTATAATAATATAATAATAATTACACGAATGGTAATAAAGTTCCAAAAAATTATACGCATTTATGAATTGCAATAATTTCATGTGGAACAAGAATCCATAGAAAATGTAAAAGTTCTGAAAGTGTGGTAATAATTAAGAAATAATTATAAACCCCCTAAACTAAGCTTTGCCATATGCCACAAATCATAGGAAACTTACTGGGCAGGAAAGGTTCAACCAATGACTCCATGGAAGTTTTGATGACGTAGGCTTCAAAGACGACAACGGAAGAGGCATAGACAGGTGGGTCAGCAAGAAAATGTTACATAACTAAATGGAAATGCTTCTTAAATCCACAAAGCATTATCTTACGAAGGAGTCAAGTTCACAAGTTATTTTCTTCAAAAATAATTCAGTGGTTCAAGGTTGGAATCTGAGCTTGAACTGCCCTCCCTTCTTCGTGTGGAGGCAGACATTTTTCCCTTCCAAGAATGGCGAAATGCAAAGGCCTGTGGCGGGATTAGAAGCTTAAAAAACAAGCAGGCAAATCGCCCCCCCTCCCCCACATAAACCTAATCAATCTAGCTGCCAAACCCACCCTCAGTCACACTTTCCTCTTCACACTACGGAATACACGCAGGTCAATTGACCTACACAAACCCAAAAACAAAAAAAACTCTCAAAACACATGGACTCACCCAACTCCAGATACTCCGGGCTATGCTGTGCTGTCCGCTGGTCGAGGTCACTGTGACACTAACAACTACAAGACAAAACCCAGAACCATAACCCCACAACTCAACAGCAACACAACAACCAAGGAGTGCAACCCAACAACACAACAACCAAGAACGACAACCCCACAACTCAACAACACAACAACAAAAAAGGAACACAACTACAACTCAACAACACAGCTAACAACAAGGAACTCAACCACAACCTCACATAATTCAACAAAAACTCATAGCACAACAAATCAAACAATACAGGCACAACAACTCGTAATCAACAATATCAAACTAAGCAAAACAACAAATCAATAACACAACACAACTGACTTTCAATTCCTTCAAGACTGCTGCTGACTACTATCACCACCTCTCACCAAAGACTGACTAAAAACTGACTAAAGACACAGAACTATAACAGCTAACTCCAGCTGCACCAGCAGACAACCCAGAACTTACCAACAGCCAATTCAGTCGCTAACCATCCAACCACCAATTACCCTCTCTCTCTCTCTCTCACACACACATACACACACACACAGATGTCAAATGGAACTCCATAACTCCTCCATATTTCCACCCCCGTTACATTTGAAAACGTCTCCTTACACTCACAACACCCACACTAAATAACCTTCCGCAACACCCATCAACTCCTCCCAGACCACTTCCAGTCAGACTACTATTACTATCTCCCTCACTACCATCCTCCCAAATCCCATTCACTATCTCATCCACCCCTCCTAACTCTTGTCCGAATACCTCTCGTAACTCTGCCACAAAATCACTTAAATCATTTACACTCCTGCCAAACTCCTGAAGAGACTCATTCATACTGCCAACTACATCCTTACCACCCGATTCCCTTCCTGGTGAAACTTCACTAAACCCTGACGATTCAAACCCACACATGCCATATGTATTATTCTTCCCCTCAAAGTCATCTGTAATACATGCCTTATCCACCATTTTTACCTTAACACTAACCCCTCTATCATGCAGCTAACATTTCTCCCTTTCATTCCCTTTCCTCACCTTCTTCCACTTTCTTCCATACTCAACTAACACTTAACTGCCAATCTCCCAGATCCATTTGTTTTCACTGATGCTCGACTCACACTTATTCATCCCCAACCACCCTCTCATCACATTCTCCCGAACATACTGTCGCATACTAGAGGACCCACCCAACTGAATACCCTTTTCACTTAGTGTCCCGAATTTCCAGCCCGACTCATCCTCTTTCGCCTGCACACACTTGCTACATGACATTCCATTCCACATTCAACACACTTTGCACGTGGCTCCTTTCACATCCAAGCATAATGCCCATTCTTCCCGCAGTTGCCGCAAACCACGTTCATACAGGTACCCAGATATCCACTAGCTATGTGCCTTGCCTGTCCACACCTATAACATTTAAAATCCCTATCTTTCTTACACTCGCTCACTAAATGCCCCGTTTGCCCACACCCGAAGCACGCTCCTAATGCCCACTGACATTTATTCTTCCTGTGTCCTGGCTAACCACATCTATAGCACTGCTGCTCTCGCGCACAACTAACTGACCCTACTCCTCCAACACTCACATTCCTATCTCTTTTAGGGTTAACTACACTCATGTTACTTGCCCTAACGCTGCTATCTATCATTCGCTCTGCCATTTGCCTCGGCCCTTCCAAAACTGCCTCCCTATAGCTTTTAAACTCTGGTACAATCTCAGCTACTTCAGTCTTGACACTAACACTCCTACTCTCTTTCATACACCTTTCTAGCTCGTAATCTTCTACTATTTGTACAATGTCGTTCCACGTCAACCTTTCATTCGTCCATCGCATTTTCTCCTTATGTTTCATATTCCTAAATTCATATACACTCTCTGGTACAGTCGCCAACAACTTCCGCACCAATGTTTACACTCATTTATCCCTTCGTCCCCAAACTTTTTCCTGGCTAATGTTTCTAACCTACAGACATACATTGACAACGACTCACCAACATTCATTCTTGCCTCTTCAAAAGGCACATTCCTTACACTTATTATTACCCCATACATACTCAACAAAAATCCCGTCAAAAAGTTACCTAACTCTCTTGCCCAGACTCTCTTGTTATCCCCATACTTAGCCTCACAATACCTCTCATATTCCTTAAAAAAGTCCCCTATGTTCCTACTACCATATTCCTGGTATTGTGCACATCGGGGTACCTCTCTCATATATACAGCCTTTCATACTTCCTGCTCACTCTCACTCTCACTTTCGCTACTTCCATTCTGACCCCTTTCCCTCTTCCGAATACACCGAATCCACTTCCATACTCACGTCCATACTCTTGACTACGCTCTTCTTACCCTTCTTCTTTCTACCTACCTGTTTCCACTCACCGCTATCTAAATCACTCTCGGCTCTTTCCCCAAAGTTTTCAGTCCTAGTCTCATCCTGTCCGTCACCCTTACCAACCTTCTTTCCCTTAGTCTTCTTCTTTTCCTCAGCCCCCCTCTTATTCTTGTCCTCAGGTTTATCCTTATCCTGTCTTCCCCTTCTTTCCCTTACCTATCACAACCAAATCCCCTTCATCCCTCGTACTTTCATCCACTCGCTCCTTCACTTTCTTTACCCCTCCTGGCCCATGACAAGACCCAGTAGGCCTACCTCCTACAGCTCCCTCTCCCATGAATCCCTTCATTATTTCCTGCATCATCTCTTGCACCGCATTCATCATTACCCCAAATTTTTTGTCCATTTTCTCAACCACTCTCTTCCACTCCTTTCACCTCTTCTTTCATTTCCACTTTCGCACTCCTTAGCATTCCTCTCATTTTCTCTAACTCACTCTTCAGCTCCTCACACTACCCTCAACCTCTCATTCTCCACTTCCAATCTTTCCTTAGCTTCTCTCGCCAACTGTAACTCCTCCTTCAGCCTCTCTATCTCCTTCAATCCTTCTATCCTCACTTTCTTCACCAATCACACAACTCACTACCCCAATCGTCCTGCAGCTGCCGCACCAACAGTCCCTGTTCGGGCGCCTAAAAATAATGTGGCGGGATCACAAGCTTAAAAAACAAACCGGTAAATCCTTCTCACATAAACCTAATCACTCCAGCTGCCAAACACACCCTCAGTCACACTTTCCTCTTTACACTACAGAATACAAGCAGGAAAATTGACCTAAACCTACACACACAACAAAAAACAAACACATGTACTTACCAACCGCTCCAGGTACTCCGGGCTATGCTGTGCTGTCCGCTGGTTGATGTCGCTGAGACACTAACAACAACAACCAACAACCAAGAACCACAACCCACAACCCAACAACAAGGACTACAACCCAGCAACTCTACAGCAACACAACCACAACTCAACACGGAAAAAACCAAGGAACACAATCACAACCTGACAACACAGCAAACAACCAAGGAACACAACCACAACCTCACATATAACAACTCAACAACACAATAAAAGACCACTGCACAAACAACACAAAAAATCACAACAGCACATGCACAACAACTCTAAGCAAACAACATCAAACCCAACAACAATCAGCAACAATCCCTCAACACTTTCCACAGACTGCTGCCAACACTACTGATTAAAGACTAAAGACTGACTAAAACTCACTCAAAACACAGAACTCTGATCTTCAACAGCACCAGCAGACAACCCAGAACTCACCAATAGCCAATCCAGTCGTTAACCATCCAACCACCAATTAACCCCCCCCCCCCTCTCTCTCTCTCTCTCTCTCTCAGACACACAGGCATTGTACTATTAGGAATTTGTACTTTACAGTTTGAAGTCTTTTGTATTATAGTGGACAGAGTTTCTGAAGGTTTGACGACTTCCATAATCGAGCCGAAACATGACTGGAATGTCTGGCTAACTATGCATGAACGATTACTGGAAGCTATGTTATCCTACATCCTTCAAATTAACTCAAAAAGTCTATTGAATTCCAGATTTTAAAAAGACCTTATTATAAGCTGTCTGCATATGTTAAAATCACAGCTGATTTCTATCAAGAAATGCAGTAGTACTATTAAGGAAACCATTTTTGACTGATACACGTAATAAAAACGTACAACAAATTCATTTCCTTATAAGAGCACCTTACCTATATAACAATGTTCCAATCCTCACCAGTTTCTTCAAAAACTCATAGCCTACTATACCAACGAGTTGTTCCAGTCAAAACTCATTCCCGGCCTATTCCAAAGGATTTCTCAGTGTACTGCATAAATTAACTTCAATCAAGTTGACCTGAGCAAGAGATCAGTCACTTTTGAAGACCTTTCCATATAGTAAATGATTATTCATGACGTCACGTGCAAATCAGTGCGACAGTGATATTGTTATCTGTACTTCGAAGGAAGCGATGATGGCCTTGGAATTAAGCCTATGTCGATGTACTAAAGGTTTATTCTCCGACCAAACTAACAACCAGGTTATGACAACAAATAGCCTTCTACTTTCTGGCAGACATAAGGCTTATTTTCTGAATAATAATAATAATAATAATAATAATAATAATAATAATAATAATAATAATAATAATAATAATGTCTTACTGAAAGATATTGATGCTTCAGCTGCATTCAACTTGTACATAAGTAATCTTCTCTATTTTTCTAATAACATTGGCCACTAATTCATTTTATATTTTGACCTATTTGTTTATCTATTTACAGTGGCAAATAGATTTGTAAGCAATATCCCTGAAATTGACTACTCCTGGTGAGTAGTATCGGCGCAATACTCGCCAGTTGTAATAATAGAGAGAAAGCAATTATTAGAAAAATAGAGAAGACTATAAGTTGAATGCAGCAATGTCTTTCAATAAGACTTGTTTGAAGAGGGTCTCCTTCCAATATATAATAATAATAATAATAAAAATAATACCGAGATGTTGTCATATCAACGCCATACTGGGAGAGCCTCTGGTCTCCTCTATATAGCTTTGGTCTATCAAGCAACGAATGGCAGAGTGGACGCCTTAACAAGGAACAACAGAATTATCGTCAGAAACCAGTTGACATCCTACCTAGTTCACTTTTCATACACAGGTTTTGTGGACAAATGAGAAGCACAGGATGAATAACTACATAAAATATAATTAGTACGACAAACCTAGTACTATTCAATTCAGAAAGATATCTGGGTTTTACAAGAAGGTCCCTGAGCCTGTCATTGTATATTCAAGATTCTGGTAAAAAAAATTCAGACCAGTCCTGTGTAAATCTGTTGACCTATTCCTACTTATATATTAACTATGCATAAGGCCTACAGTAACCGTAGAGTTTACGGGAAAAATGTTTTTTTGACCGAATGCAAAATATTTTTGCAAACTCTTTTCCAACCTTGAGTGACCGACAGGATATTTTTTACCTTCTAACTAAACGAAATAGCGTGCTGTTTCACCAACGGAGATTAAAAATACGCTATATTTTATCAAATTATTTTTCTGCACTGTTTAACACGCTCATTAATTATTTTTTACGTTTTCATTCTCATAAATAAATCATAAATATCCTATCCTAAACTTCCTGTATATTTAACTGACGCGAAACACCTTTTTTAAGCTCCCCCATAGGGCTGTCCAAACCACAACACACCCTCCCCCCTCCCCACGAGAACAGCAGCAACAACTGGAGCAACAACAACAGTTTGTAGGCTTACTCCCCGAGTAGGCGAACATGATAAACTTAGCGAGTTCAGTTGTCGACTCCTATCATGAATGTTGAACAGCATTTAACCTCGACGTCATCTGACGTATTTAGGCTTCAGGTGGTTCCTCCTCCTCCTCAGTCGTTGTTCCTCCCCCTCCTCCTCTTCCTCAGTCGTTGTTCCACCTCCTCCTCCTCTTCCTCAGTCGTTTTGGTACAAACTGAAGTCGTTTCAGTAGTACATCCATAAAGCCGACTTGATACAAAAGTAGTTCGTCTCCATAAAAGCTAAAACTGATTTCTTCAAACAATTACGAGTTTCATAATAGGAAATGTCATCTTTGCGTCATATTGATAGGCACTTGTTTTGAAATTCTCTTAATTATTCAATCACAGATTTGAGGGACTCGACATTTCGTCATAATTCCTATAAAACAAAAGCTACCTCAGATATACCGCGTTGATTTCGCAATTATGAATCTCAAGAGGGTGTCATCGATTTACTTAAAAATTTCTCGATTTACTTATTGATTTACTTACTGATTATCGATAATAATTGAATACAAAACAAGATTCTATATCAATTCTTATTAGCTTTGCAAACTTCCAAGAGGCGGAATGACGAATTGCTCACGACCGCTGATTTTTTCAAGACGACGAATTGGCAATAATAGAGCGCGTGTCTGATTTCACTTTGTTGAGGGATATTCTCTCTCTCTCTCTCTCTCTCTCTCTCTCTCTCTCTCTCTCTCTCTCTCTCTCTCTCTCTCTCTCTCTCTGTTAAGGGACTGGGTTTACCGATTTATAAAATTGTTTATTTTGATTTAGCGTCAGTCATCAATTCAATGACGGTTTTTCTGTCATATTCAGTAATCGAATGACTTTAATGATCTATGTAATAATAATAATAATAATAATAATAATAATAATAATAATAATAATAATAATAATAATAATAATAATAATAATGTGGCGCCGTGGAGGAGTGGGTTAGTTCGTCAATGGACTTAAGTCAAGTTAAGCAACATTGGGGCTGGTCAGTCGTTGGATGGGTGACCGCTCTCCTCAGCGTTGATTCCTTGGGAAAGGATCTTTACCATAATTTCCTCAGTCTACTCAGCTGTAAATGAGTACCTATCCCTGGGGGGTAGGGTCCAGCTATGGGTTAAATAGCAAAACTCAGCAATGATGGAAAGAAATGAAGGAATAAACGACAACGACGTAAATGGAACCTCTGGCAACCGAGGAGCTTCGTCCGGCAACCAGGTATTCAACCCAACGGTACATGAACAGGAATAAGGGATACCAACAGAACAAACTATTCGGAACCAACCAGAAAAGACAACCACCCAGAAATTCCTGAAACCGAACCAAGTAAGAGACTCTGGGAAAACATATGGAGCAATCCGGTATCACACAACAAACATGCAACATGTCTCCAGGAAGTCAAGGAAGAAGAAACAGGGAGAAGAAAACAAAGATTCACAGAGATCACGACAGACACAGTCAGACACCAACTAAAGAAAATGCCAAACTGGAAAGCCCCAGGTCCCGATGAAGTCCATGGATACTGGCTCAAAAACTTCAAGGCCCTACACCCACGAATAGCAGAACAACTCCAGCATTGTATCTCAAATCACCATGCACCCAAATGGATGACCACAGGAAGAACATCCTTAGTACAAAAGGACAAGAGTAAGGGAAATATAGCCAGTAACTACAGGCCTATCACCTGCCTACCAATAATGTGGAAGTTACTAACCTAGAGGAGACAAACACCATCCCCCACCAACAGAAAAGCTGCAGAAGGAAGACCAGCTCCTGATAGACAAAATGGTAATGAAGAACAGTAGGAGAAGGAAAACCAACCTAAGCATGGCATGGATAGACTATAAGAAAGCCTTCGACATGATACCACACACATGGCTAATAGAATGCCTGAAAATATATGGGGCAGAGGAAAACACCATCAGCTTCCTCAAAAATACAATGCGCAACTGGAATACAATCTTACAAGCTCTGGAATAAGACTAGCAGAGGTTTAATATCAGGAGAGGGATCTTCCAGGGCGACTCACTGTCCCCACTACTCTTAGTAGTAGCCATGATTCCCATGACAAAAGTACTACAGAAGATGGATGCCGGGTACCAACTCAAGAAGTCCCTCGCTGGCCTCCGAGTGGATTTCGAGCTCGACTACCAATCCGGTGGTCCGAAGTTCGATTCTCGGCTCGGCCAACGTGGAACCAGAGGAATTTATTTCTGGTGATAGAAATTCATTCCTCGACATAATGGTTGGTTCGGATCCCACAATAAGCTGTAGGTCCCGTTGCTAGGTAACCAATTGGTTCCTAGCTACGTAAAAATATCTAATCCTTCGGGCCAGCCCTAGGAGAGCTGTTAATCAGCTCAGTGGTCTGGTAAAACTAAGATATACTTTAACTTAACCAACTCAAGAAAAAGAGGTGAACAGAATCAACCATCTGACGTTCATGGACGACATCAAGCTGTATGGTAAGAGCATCAAGGAAATAGATACCCTAATCCAGACGTAAGGATTGTATCTGGGGACATCAGGATGGAGTTTGGAATAGAAAAATGCGCCTTAGTCAACATACAAAAAGGCAAAGTAACGAGAACTGAAGGGATAAAGCTACCACATAGATGAGACAGGATACAAATACCTGGGAATAATGGAAGGAGGGGATGTAAAACACCAAGAGATGAAGGACACGATCAGGAAAGAATATATGCAGACTCAAGGCGATACTCAAATCAAAACTCAACGCCGGAAATATGATAAAAGCCATAAACACATGGGCAGTGCCAGTAATCAGATATAGCGCAGGAATAGTGGAATGGACGAAGGCAGAACTCCGCAGCATAGATCAGAAAACGAGGAAACATATGACAATACACAAAGCACTACATCCAAGAGCAAATACAGACAGACTATACATAACACGAAAGGAAGGAGGGAGAGGACTACTAAGTATAGAGGACTGCGTCAATATCGAGAACAGAGCACTGGGGCAATATCTGAAAACCAGTGAAGACGAGTGGCTAAAGAGTGCATGGGAAGAAGGACTAATAAAAGTAGACGAAGACCCAGAAATATACAGAGACAGGAGAATGACAGACAGAACAGAGGACTGGCACAACAAACCAATGCACGGACAATACATGAGACAGACTAAAGAACTAGCCAGCGATGACACATGGCAATGACTACAGAGGGGAGAGCTAAAGAAGGAAACTGAAGGAATGATAACAGCGGCACAAGATCAGGCCCTAAGAACCAGATATGTTCAAAGAACGATAGACGGAAATAACATCTCTCCTATATGTAGGAAGTGCAATACGAAAAATGAAACCATAAACCACATAGCAAGCGAATGCCCGGCACTTGCACAGAACCAGTACAAAAAGAGGCATGATTCAGTGGCAAAAGCCCTCCACTGGAGCCTGTGCAAGAAACATCAGCTACCTTGCAGTAATAAGTGGTACAAGCACCAACCTGAAAACGATAGAAAACGATCAGGTAAAGATCCTCTGGGACTATGGTATCAGAACGGACAGGGTGATACATGCAAACAGACCAGACGTGACGTTGATTGACAAAGTCAAGAAGAAAGTATCACTCATTGATGTCGCAATACCATGGGACACCAGAGTTGAAGAGAAAGAGAGGGAAAAAATGGATAAGTATCAAGATCTGAAAATAGAAATAAGAAGGATATGGGATATGCCAGTGGAAATCGTACCCATAATCATAGGAGCACTAGGCACGATCCCAAGATCCTTGAAAAGGAATCTAGAAAAACTAGAGGCTGAAGTAGCTCCGGGACTCATGCAGAAGAGTGTGATCCTAGAAACGGCACACATAGTAAGAAAAGTGATGGACTCCTAAGGAGGCAGGATGCAACCCGGAACCCCACACTATAAATACCACCCAGTCGAATTGGAGGACTGTGATAGAGCAAAAAAAAAAAAAAAAAAATAATAATAATAATAATAATAATAATGAATTGTATCAACTGTCTTTGTGGATGTACTGAAACGACATTACTTGATTCGAAATGGCCCTGAAGTGAAGCTAGTCTGTAAAAAAAATTAAATAAAAATAAAATAAAATCTACATTAATCACATTTAATGAAAAAAAATTTTTCGATGCAAATAACTATAGAATAGGCCTAAAACTAAAAGCGAATTGTACCAATTAATTCCTCAAGTAATATGCGTAATCTTTGGGACAATAGGATAGGCCTAAAACTACAAAGGAATTGTACCATTCAATTCCACAAGTACTAGAAGCTTCGGAACAATAGCACATTATATACAATTTAGGCCGAAGGCCAAGCGCTGGGATCACCTATGACGAGCTCATTCAGCGGCGACAGGAACATTGAGAGCGACAAGGTCTGACAGGTGTAATTGGAGGAGACCCTTAAAAAGGGAGTTGCAATATGAAACAATGATTAGAATAGGGTACAACCCCTAACGGGTGCTTTGGGAGCCATGAGAACCAATGAAATTCTCTCTCAAAACAACACGTGAATGTCGTCGTGTAGCGTAACATCAGAAATGTTTGAATGCCATTCAATAATGCCCGATGCAACCGATTATTTATTCTGTTATATTACCTGTTCCTGATGTTGAACGAGACTGACAGAATCTAAGAGATTGGAAAGCAGTGCGTCAATTTCCTTAAAAAATGCTGCGATAAGGCATTTTTTAAATGCAATATGTCAAGATTTAACAGCCATTACATCGACTAGAGCTTAATAAAATGAAATGAAACTGTGTACAGCATTTCACATTCACATCGCAACCTACGTCAATGATCTCACACACTCGATAGTCAAACAATTTCTTAAGGTCTCTCTCCTATGCTTGGCAGCCAGTCTCTCCACCCACCCACCCCCACCCCTCGCCCCTTTTCTTTTGATGTTAAATCTAATATGCTCAGAATCTTGACCCTAAAGACTAGGACTAGAGTTCACTGACATCCGGCATATTTTTGTCTGTGTGACAGAAATGGAGGCTGGTCCCATGAACGAACGCTGGTCTGCCTTTGATCAAACCTCAAATGTCACCTTCGACTTAATAGGTTATAGAAAATCAGTAACAAATATTATCAATAATATTCCAATCGACGTTTTACCCATCTTAAGGACAAAAAAGAAAATCATCTATCATTTGCCAAAACAGTGAACACTGGACAACAACACTTCGAGTTTCAAGCCGTCATGACTGAATGGCTGAAGTCTTTCCGTAAGGATATGATTAGTACCTTCACTCAGCACGTGAAGCGTAGGAATATGCCTTTATTAACAATATCCTCATAAAATATATACTATCACATTTATTCTTCCTTAGTTAATGTATATAAACACGTCCTTTTACCCAAAATGCATGTGTGTATATGAGGCAATTAACTATCGCAAACCGTGAAATCCAACAGCTTGGACTAAAATAATGCCCGAATCGGTAAGTAGACTTATTCCCGTAATACGAAAGAGTGCTGTAATACCTTCTATCTTTAATAGTACTCGAAGCTATAAGTGAATTTAAAATGGTTGCTGGGTCAATTTATATCTGTTCTGCATGTCATTCTACATCTGCAAGTCACCAATCTATGGCTTTCATTTTCTGAAGCCAACTTCACATTCACGCACTATTCAAAATGGTACTGTTTCTTCCAGCAGAAAATGAATTAATAGATTAATAGGTCAGCTATTTGCCATCTTAACGCCCTCGGTGGTATGGTGATAGATAAGGACGCCTACAGATAGAGCTCACACATCACCCTACAGTGCCAGACTGTCACCGTAAATATACCCTTGGTAACCTTTCCTCATCAGTCAACGAAACCATGATGAGCAGAAATCAGCACTCGATAATTGACTGATTGATTGGTGGCTACTAAAACTGGCGTCACACATCATTCTATAAGGAACTTTACGAATAGCAATGTATTGGTTAACCAAGCTGCATTGACGAATTATCCGAGACAGTGCATTGAACTTATATTTTGCTGGAACTCATCCAGTACGGTCTAGTAAACGATAACCTAATTATTCCGCTAACCTCTGAGCTTTTGAATACATAGGTCTAAGATTTTCACTGTTAGGGATTTGTATTATTTCAAAGTTTGAAGTCTATTGTATTATAAAGTGGACATAGTTTTTGAAGGTTTGACTTCCATAATCGAGCCGAAACATGATCGGAATGTCTGGGTAACTACTCATGAACGATTGTAGAATCCATATCAAACCAAAGCCTTAAAACAAGGGGCAAACGTCAACTGGATGCCAACTAAAATTCCAGTTGGATTCTGTTACGTAATGCATCACGATAAACTAAATCTTTATTGATACAGTAGAAGAAAAATCACCATTTAACGCTAGCTCATGCATCCGTTCTAGACATCCTATTTCCGAGCCCCCACCCCAAAATCAAGATTTTAACGCACCAGCTCCTTGCAACAAATTCATTCCCTTATAAGAAGTGCAATTCTAGTACTTACCTGACTTGCAGGTAATCAAGATGGATAAAAACACATTTTAAAGTTATATTACTCTTCCATTGACAAAGGCCCCAACCCCTGAATGTATACGTACACACTAGATCACCAGATTTACCTACATAATGTATTACAGGGGAACTATAATTGTTAATTTGCATATATTTCATCAACATGAGTAGGGGCCACTCCTTTTCAACTATCCACAGCAAATTTCCACTACCATTTTTCTTGATAAATGCTTTACTGCAATGACAATCGCAAAATATTCCCCAAATTCATCACCTAAAACTATATATAAAAGCTTCAATGGCGCCACCACCATTCACAGTGTGGTCAGTTTTGACTGCCGCCAAACTTTAGAATATTCTTCCTAAATAACATCACAGTCGCTACAGGAGGAACTTCAGATCACAGCTAAGACATCATCTCAGATGGAGGAGGAATATCACTTCTTCAGTTAACCTCTGATTGCCAAAGCCTAAAAGATGATTTCAACAAATGGCTCTCTTTCCACCTGGACAGCCTCACTTACACCTTGGTTTAAAATTCCATTTATATAAGTCAAGAAATGCTCTCCGTAAGCAGTTGCTATTATTAAGATAAAATTCTTACCAAATATTAAAAAGTACCAAGTCACAGACCAGGCTGCAATTGTTAAAGTCAAATCACAAAACAGCAACACAATTAACTAAGCAAAGTAACGAACTCGGCACATACGGGATACTGCTTAAGAAGCTTCTTTAGGCCTTTCTTGAATACTGTGATCAGACATGCAAGTGAAGCATGTACTTCGGCTATTTGAACCTTGAGCAAATTGCTACTAGTCAGGTGAGAGAGAGCATTTGCACATTGTGCACGTATATGCCAAGGCTATTCAACAAGATACCTACCTCCTGAAGTGATGAGGGTCGTACATGAAGAAAGCAAATAAAATAAAAAATACACTCTACGGTATGACGAGAAAACAGGCGAGACTCTCCTATTCTGCAGGAGACACGATACTGACGAGAAAAACAATAAAAGACATTTATATAAAATTAAATATAAGAAGCACTTTATTTTGAAAGAGCACGAGCGCCTGCTGCGTGTATTGCAAGTTAATGGAACGACGATTAGAACTCGTGAATTGACACATGGATGTAAGGACAACGCTTTTTCTATATTTTTATTGCATCTCATTATCAAGACGCGTGGTTCCTTTACCCATTCTGTAGAGCATTTTACGCCCTTTTTTCGATGTATATATATCGGGAATCCGTTCCCTCTATGTAATAGCATTCATGTATTTTCGTCTGTGAAGAAACACATTCATAGCGGGGGGCCTGTCCCTTTTGTTTGTGTGTTCGTGCATGTGTGTGTGTGGGTCACTACCCTTCTGTCCGCACTCGTCTATGTCAACCCAGTTCGTCTGTAATAAATTACTACGGGCTGCTCTAGGAGCAAGAGCCCGTGCTGACACAAGGCCAGCTTAATCTCAAACAACAACGATAATAAATTATCAGTACCCAGCTACCTGCCTTACTTTCTGGTCCTCACATGGATACCGTCAACATAAACAGCAGCAAGCATTCCTTTCGACCTCTCCTCAGTCCTCAGTTATATTCTACAGCCCTTTTCCTCGGTAGACGCCTTAACACAATAATAGTCCAAGAATCGTATTTATCTGATCTATGTCGAAGTTAATAGGGGAATCAAAGTTGCATCCATCTCTGTCACGAGCGCCCTCAGGAACTATCACACCATAATGCCGTAGATATCCAGTCATTGTTTACATGACTTTCAATCTCACTATTTGAACGCTTGGCACCAACTCTGCCAATACGAAGTGAAATACAGCATCGAAACCAAACCCCTTCGGTGCCTAAAGTCACGTTGGATGTAAATGACACCGAAATGATTCAATTTTTGTTGTCAAGGTTTGGCTGCAGCCATTAACACTTAATATGTCCAGCTCGTCTTGAGCAAGACAGACGAGAATAACCTATCAATCAATAGACGTAACTATGGCGGTGAACTTAGTTGGAAACTAGACAACGTTAATTAGCGCCAGATATGTCTTTATGCGTTAATTAACGTCAGCGTTATTGTATATATATATATATATATATATATATATATATATATATATCATACATACACACACACACATATATATATGTATATGTATATATATAATATCTATATATATATATAATATATATATATATATAATAGATATATATATAGTATATATATATATATATATATAGTATATATATATATATATATATATTATATAATATATATATATATATATATATATATATATATAAGTAACGACTAGTAAAATGAAATAGAAATACACACAAGTCTGGCCTAAAAGCGTACAAACAGAGACCACTTACGAGTTGGTTATTAGAGAAAATTCCAGTTTTTTTATACGTCAATATCTATAGCCATTAATGAAAAAATTCTGTCTGCATTAAATTCATGAGTAACTCATATCCCTAATTTAAGCATTGTTCCAGTTAAAACAAAAAACCGTAAAGGATTTCTCAGTGTAATGGAAACTAACATCGTCGTATATACAATTTCAAATGAAGAAGTTACTTAATTAAGCTAAGAGTGACTGTCCCTCGGAGAAAGTAGTCATTCATCTGGTATAAACGCTACGTCGATTTAAAAGTAAAACTAACTAATAACCAGGTTAAGACAAATAAGTATCTAATATCTTTAGTGTAAAAAAATGCAACGACTTTCAAAATGAGTTAAGAATCATTACTAATACTTAACATTTTCGAATCTTAGTTTTAAAACTATACTGAATTCACCATCTGTTACTTTCTTATCTTAGCCGCAGAAGCAGCGATCAAGAGGAACAAGTATCTAACAGTGTCAACCATAAGTAACTGAAAAGCTTCGATGTGGTCAGGTGGGAAATTCTTCAAGATATTAATTACATCTCCTGTCTAGCTGATAATGAATAAATATCTTGTATTTTTATCGTATTTGAAGCTTAGGGGAAAATGATTTAATCCGTGTAAATGAATCTAACTCCGCTTTCAATTTGTCATAATTGCAGAAATGCATCAAATTCTGATACATTTATGGATCCTGAAAGTAACATTAGTACGTATAATTATTCTAAACGGGAACACACTTTTACGGCTAATGTGATCAGTGATAAAAAAATAAAAATAACTTTACGATTCCGAGACCATATAATGGCTACACTCGCCTCTCAAGAGTATTATTTCGTCTTAAAACGGGAATTATTGCACCATAGCTATCAACATCTAATAACATATTACGATATATATTTACCTCGATTCAGCTTCGGTGTACTGACCAAAATTATGTGGAAGTTGTTCAAGCACTTTGATATACTATGCGAGAGGTTATTTAATGAATCGGTTTATTTTCGATGGCTAAAACCTATAAATGTTGCAAGGGGTCTAATGGCATTTTACATCAAATAATACCTTCTATGACCTGGACACAGCCATACCCTTGTTGATCTCGTTTAAAATTCCATTTAGGTTTAAGTCACAGAATATTCCCCTTTACCTGCTATCGAGACAAGGAATTCCTTACTAAATAATAAGTCACAGAATACATCCCAGAATACACACACGAGCATAAATACTTTATATTATTATTTTTTTTTCCAGCGTTCTCAAGTAGCAAACCAACCCAACCCTGTAGGCTTAACATAGATTACTAGTTAATGTAGTGATGCTTTGCTTAAAACACGTCATTTTCGTATATAGCGTCAGCACAACGGTGGGCACTCCTTTCAGACCGTCCTAACTCATACTTGTTAGCCTTTTTCTTAGTCAATTCTTCGTACAATGGTATCAAAGCCACTATTTTCTTAACTAATTCATGCCAAAGACGAAAAAAAAAATTCGTTCACCTTTATATGTCACGAATACCTTCAGTAATGATCACAAGGCAATATGACAGACATCCAGTTGTTTACAAGACTTTTTTTTTATATTATTATCTGAACTCTTGAAAGTCAAATCTGCCAGTACGATAGGATATACAGTATTAATACAAAATCCCTTTGCTACCCAGAAATACGATGTAAATGACACCAAATAAGTCGAATTTTGCGCTGGAACCAAGAACTTCCGGTTATATACATGTACGAAAAAAGATAAATGAGCACAAGTCCAGCTGCCAACAAAGTTGACCACTGTAGTCCCCTAGTAGCTGGGCAGGTAACCGAAAGTTCTTGGTTCCAGCGCAAAATTCGTAAAATTCGAACTATTTGGTGTCATTTACATCGTATTTCTGGATAGCAAAGGAATTTAGCTTGATTTTCAGTTTCTCCGAGAATAGGATCTATGGGGCTTGTTCCATATGAACCGGGTTCATTTTCCGAATAGTAACAACAACATATTGTACATGTTTTCGCCCCGATTTCTCCGTTGATAGGATCTATGGATGCTTGGTGATAGCATCCAAGTCTCGGTCACGCCCACCTGTTATTTCATTAGTCTGGGATTTGAAGAAAAAATCAGGGATTCTCTCGATTCAGACCGGAATTAGGTTAGGATCAATTTAGTTGGCTTTTGCATCTCTCTCTCTCTCTCTCTCTCTCTCTCTCTCTCTCTCTCTCTCTCTCTCTCTCTCTCTCTCTCTCCAAGGACACTTTCAGTGCGTCAAAATCTGAAACATTGCTTTGAGACAATATTGTCTCTTATAAGTTTCATTTTCATTGAATTTGCATATTATATAATTATTTTAATTTTAATTAATTTATATTATTAATTAATATATATATATACATATATATGTTATATATATATATATATATCTATATATATATATATATATATATATATATATATATATATATATCTATATATATATAAGATATATATATATATATCTATAATATCTATATATATATATATATATATATATATCTATATCTTATCTATCATATATATATATATCTCTCTATATATATATATATATATTATATAGCATTCTATATACTTATATATCTTATATATCTATATATATATCTATATATGTATATATATCTCTATATATATGTTATATATATGTATATATATATATGTCTCTATATATATCTATATCTATCTTATATTCTTATCTCTATATATCTATATATATATATAAATTATACCTATATATCTTTCTCTTATTCTCTTCTCATCTATATATCTGTATATATGTATGTATCATATGCATATGTTTTCTCTATCATATATATATCTCTTCTCTATATATATCTATCTATATGATATCTCTATTATCTCTATGTCTCTTATCTATATATATATATTATATATTATATATATATTATGCTGGTAAAAAGTGTCTTTAACAACGAAATTCCATCTAATAAAAGGAGCCCATAAAAACACCAAAATGTAGAGAGAAAAGTACTATATTTCAGAGACTGCTGTCTCTCTTCTTCAGGTATATGAATGAGAAAAGTTTACAGAAAAGGTGGTATTTATACCAAGAGATTCGTCCACAAGTAAGCCATTTAGGTCACCCCCGCTGATAATCTTCCTTTAATCTTCTTAAGCGTTGGTTGAATGAACACTGCGTCGACGATGTCGATGTCCAATTCCCTTTTGAGATGTTCATTACCTGCTTCTCTTTTTATTAAGCCGATTCCATCATTTGACTCTTGTACCGGCAGTTGCTGCTATAAATTACACGTGACATATTCCAGTTTATTCTATGGTTATGTTCATTTATATGATTGAAAATAGCCGAGTTCTGTTGTCCATACCTAACTGACCGTTTGTGTTGTATTAATCTCTGGGGAAGTGTTTACCTGTAAATCCGATGTAAGATTGGTCACAGTCCTGGCATGGGATCTCATATACCCCAGAGTCTTTGGGCGATGTCTTTTGTTGGACGTTAATCAGGGATTTGGCTAAGGTATTTGGGTAGGTAAATGCAAAGGGTTGGATTTCCCAAGGGTGTGAGTTACTCTCTTAATCGTCTCCAGGTGGGGAATTTTTATTTTATTGTTGGGTGTGTCTCTGGTCTTGTCTTTAGGGGGTCGGTAGAAAATTACGTTTGCTTTTTGAATTGCTTTCTTAATTATAGGTCAGGATTACTTTAAAGATGAAAGTTGCTTGCGAATTAGTTCAAATTCTTTTTCCAGGAAATCTGGGGAACAAATTCGTAAGGCTCTTAAGAATAGGTTGTCTAGCTAGACCTATCTTGATAGTATTGTCATGATAGCTAAAGTAGTGAATATATGAAAGTGAGAACGTTGTTGGTTTTCTGTATATGGTAAATTTGTATTCTGTCGTGTCTCTGATTATTAAAACATCAAGAAAAGGAATTTTGTTGTCTGTTTCCCATTCAACTTTAAATTTGATGCTGGGTACTAATTCGTTTAATTTTGAGAGGAATTCATTAAAATTACCCCACACCTTATTATACCCAAATGTTAGTATGTCATCCACGTATCTCATCCACAGCATGTTTTTGGGTTTTATTGCATTTATTACTGTAGTTTGTTAAGTATTCTATGTACAGATTGGCTAAAATAGGACTTAAAGGACTACCCATACTACACCCGAATTTTTTGCTTGTAGAATGATTCCCCGAATGAAAATACGTTATTAGATGCACATAATTCAACTAACTTTATTATTTTGTCAAGTGCCAAAGGGAAATGATCTGAATATGGGGATAATTTTTCCCTTAAAAACTGAAGAACGTCCTGTACTGGTACTTTTGTGAATAGGGAGTCTACGTCAAGGCTTAAAAGTTTTATGTTGTGAAGTGTATATGTGCTTCTTTCTGAATTTATGACAAAAGTCTTCCGAATGTTTGATGTGACTGGGAGAAAAAGTGCCTAAAAAAGGAGAAGGAGGCCAGCTAACCATTTAGAAATTTTGTAATTGAAAGCTCCGGCGCATGAAACGATGGGTCTGAATGGAAGATTGTCTTGTGAGTTTTTTGGGAAGACCATAAAAGTAGGGTAATTTAGGTGATTAATTACTTTAAATTTCTCTAATAGTTCAATACTCTTTTTGTCTTGGCCAATTAATCTTACTTTCCGCCCAAAAAATTCTGTGGGAAACGTTCTGGAGGGGATTTTTCGTCAGTTTTTCGTAAGTATTTGTGTCGCTAAGGAGCTGGTTGATTTTGTCGAGGTAGAAGTATTTGTCCATTATTACAATTTTGCCGTCTTTGTCGGATCTACTTATTATAACATCTAACTTTTTTTAGCGAGTGGATGGCTATCATGAATCTGCGGGGAACAGGATATTTCTTATGAAGGGTCAGTTAAAGCATTTAGTAACACTCCTTTTAAACATATCTCTTCACGGCTGTAGTTTTTGTCAGATATGAATTTATCAAAAGCCACTATGAAGTCTAGGTTGTTTTTGCGGTCTGGCATTAGGGCAAAGGATAAGCCTAAATTTAAAACTAAATGTTGATTACAGTAAGGGGGGTGTTGGATAAGTTTAAAACTTTGTCTTGTTGTTCAGATTTATTCCATGCGCTATTATCTATTAGGTTATTTAACTTGCGTAAAAGTCTGTTGGAATGAGTTCACGCTATTATAGGCAGCAATGTCGGAACAGAATGAAATCAGATACCTGTATACGTGGTCCGTAGTGAGGAGGCGAAGATTAGATTGAGTTCCATATATCACTCTGCGTAGCACGAAGATGTCGTTTCTCGTATTGGTGATTCTTTCTTCCAGGAAAATCTTGTGTGATAGAGGGAAGGGGTTTGATTGCAGAGTCCATCTCCCGAATCCGTACATTTTTGGAAGTACTTGTTCTTTGAGGCATTCTTCCAAAAAGTGTTTTTTGGTTTTTCAGCCGGTGTAGTCTGTTCAGTTCTTTTTCAAACTTGCGGAAAACTGGCTTGACTTCTGGAAGTGAGTGAAGAATCGTGGAAAGGCGGTTGAATTCCATAATGGGCTGACAATGACTGGTAAAAGTGTTCTGTAACAACAGAATTCCATCTAATAAAAGGAGCCCATAAAAACACCAAAATGTAGAGAGAAAAGTACTATATTTCAGAGACTGCTGTCTCTCTCTTCAGGTATATGAATGAGAAAAGTTTACAGAAAAGGTGGTATTTATACCAAGAGATTCGTCCACAAGTAAGCCAATTTAGGTCACCCCCGCTGATAATCTTCCTTTAATCTTCTTAAGCGTTGGTTGAATGAACACTGCGTCGACGATGTCCGATGCCATTCCCTTTTGAGATGTTTCATTACCTGCTTCTCTTTTATTAAGGCCGATTCCATCATTTGACTCTTGTACCGGCAGTTGCTGCTATAAATTACACGTGACATATTCCAGTTTATTCTATGGTTCTGTTCATTTATATGATTGAAAATAGCCGAGTTCTGTTGTCCATACCTCAACTGACGCGTTTGTGTTGATTAATCTCTGGGGAAGTGATTTACCTGTAAATCCGATGTAAGATTGGTCACAGTCCTGGCATGGGA
>NC_061104.1:52764023-52771523 GCF_015104395.2 Macrobrachium nipponense | reverse complement strand
TACTTGTCACAAGGGCAAAGTAAATTCAGACAACATCAAATACGGGAGGGAGAAAGCCATTAAGAACCAGACTGAACCCACATGAATTCGCTGATATTTTATGGAATTCAAAAGAGTCAGCTGTACAAACTTTTTTATCCATGGCATTAACAATGAGTGAACCTATCCAGGTCTATGATGACTGTAAAAATATCCATAATTATAAAAAATAAACAGATATCAATACGAATCCCAAAGAAAATTCGATATTACTGTAGTAAGTTTACGAAGTGTGAAACGGAGCTGTTTATAAGATTGCCAGGCAACATAAGAGTCAAAGAGAATATTAATCATGATTCTGTATTTCTCTATGCCTACTGAAATTAAGTTGTGATAAAATCCGATCCTATGTGCCCCTAACAAAAGTTTCATATTCAAATTTCTCGCGCTCATCCTCTGAGGTTAATTTTTAAAACTTTATTAATAGGCAGGAGATGCAACGAAAAAACCCACTATGTAACAATTTTTTATATGAACTTGGTTTTTCAAGAAAATGTGACATTTTCCCATGAATGTGATTTACTTGAATTGTAATAGCTAATGTTGCAAGTAATATTTCATATCCATGACTTGATACTTCTAAATGTCCGTTTACAAATGTCATAGCTGAATTAATGACTCTAATTGTCTATGAGGTTCAGATAAAATTAGTTCATTTTGATGTTATAGAAATTCTGTTTGCTTATTTTGTTCATTAATTGTTTTAAAACTATTGCAATTCCTTAACTAAAGTTGCATTGCACATATGGATAGACACTTGTACCTAACGTCTGCCTTGCCCATATGAAGTTCGGGCTAAGCATTCCTCTCTCCAGCCAACCTGCTTTGCAAGCGGTTTATTGAGGTTAAAAGGAACAATGATGATTCGGCAATGATGACGTCGTCACCTGGCAGGAGATTGCTCTCAGCCAGCTTATGCGTTACGTTACTTGCTGTAATAAATACGACTTTAATACTTTCAAATGATATTTTTTTGTTTTAATACTCCACCCACATGAGAAGAATGTCTGAAAAAAAAAACTAGTACCAAACATTGAACATATATTGTTTCATGTTTGGAAATCTGCATGATTGTAAATAAATGTAATTATGTTAAATTAGATATTCCTTATTCAAACTAATGAAAAGGGTTTCCATACAAATTTTATATACATTATTTGCCCTGTAAGATTATTCGCATAGATATACATTTTTCACTTCTAGACTTCCTGACTTTAAAATCTCTTTTATTTTATTTTGTTATTTTTATTTGAATTTATTTATTTTTATTTTAATCATTTTTTTGTTTTTCATTGACTACGAATATAAATCACCGGGACAGACAATATGTCAGTAGGTTTTTGATCTGTGTTTTGAACTTTTAGCTTATTTGTTATTACTAAAGCGTTAAGTTAGAGTTCAAATCTTTATGCATATATATTTGGGATATTTAATTAGCCTATGGTTACGTTTTGCTTATTGATTTTATCGTGATTCTTTTTTTTTATTATAATTTGTAACCCTTCCGACTTCTTACGGAGTGTATTATATTGACTCCACTTGTATCCATATTCATTTTATTTTTATATTTATATTTATATATATATATATATATATATATATATATATATATATCTATATATATATATATATATATATATATATATAGTGATGTTTATAGATCGTTTCGTCTACCCCGAAATTAATTAATTAGTTTGATTTGGAAAACGGCAGCCATTCCCTCCAAATATCAGCTGATTTTTAGTAAACGCGGAAACCAAAAATCCGCTAGCCAGAGATAGGGAGTTCCCCAGTTGGGGGAAAGGAGTCTTTTGTCAGCTTTAGGGATGTATCTCAAAAGGGAAGGATGTAGGCAGATTGGTACTTCTTAGACCTATATATTAAGCTCATTTTCCTGTGAACCCTCTGCTGGCTGTATGTTCTGTTTCCAGGATTTGCCCTGCCCGTGGGGGGTTAAGCTGACTCCCAACACCCATGGAAAACACCTGGATTCAGCCTCAGTCGACTGCAAGACGCGACCTCGGACGGATGTCCGACCACCTGCCTTCCTGTTAGGCCTATCAAGGGCGTGAGTGGCGCGCCAATAGACCCAGGCCTAAGACAAAGCCAGGCCACGTTTTTCTACAAAGATCTTCTGAACACGACATCCAGGTACGTCTTGTGAAACAGCATATTGCCAGTCCCTTACCTCCTATTATCTATTTGGATCCTCATTTTCCCAATTCAATTTCCAACCCAAAGGAACTCATCCTTTTGTTCCCTCTCACTGCCTCATGGCCGCATGCTTCCCCTTGTGCGATCGTCCCCAGACAAATGAAGTCATTGCATACCTCAGTGATACATTAAAAAGTTCCCTTTCCCCAGTGTTAGAGAACTAAACAAATGAAATTGGGCAATAAATCCTTTTTCTTTTATCTTGTTTAATCTGGGATTCTTTTTCCAGATTCTGAGTCACGTGGTCGTCTCTCCTGCCCGCAAGTGTTGCATTACCCAAGTTTATGGAACAGCTTGTAAGAATTCATTTGAGCCAGCTATTATCCATTATGAGGGATTTTATAAGTCCCAACGTGTGGACGCTGCATTTTACTTTTCTCCAGGCCAGTACGGGCCTTTTGTAAATAAATAGCTGTAAAGTATTTAGCTGAGTTCTGGCGACCTGTTGCTCTAGATCAAATATTCTCTCTTAAATCAGTTTTACGGTAAGTTAAAGTAATTTCCTCTTGAAATCCCTCAATTATTTCTGTTTACGTATCTAGCCTCTCTCAAGGCCGGGCTCATACGTAAAAATATATATTTGATAAATTAATGGTTGGCTTCAAATGGCTTGAATATGTGGAAAAGTGTTCTAGCGGTGTACCGTATAAGGCTACTTGCGGTATCAATTCTATAGATACAAGTTATGAATGATAAAGGCATTTAAAACCGCGAGAACCCCTATAATCCAGTTCGGATCCAATATCACGAGTTGTAACTATTAAGACATTGACACTCTCCTATTTATCCGTTCTACCAAACCGATTGACTGGGTGATAAAATATAGTATTGGTTTTCTTAATGGAAAGGAATTCACACAACGAGTTAAGGAGATTATTATTGATTTACACCACCAGAGTCAGAGATTATTATGTGTTGAATTCCATGTTTACTGATTTAGCACTCATAAATATTCCTAGCGCACTCAATTGTGGAGTTTGTTTTTAGTGCTATTAATTCTATATAACATGTCAAAGCGACTATTAACACTAAGAGGTGTTTATTTCCTCTGTCAGACTCGTAACTTTGTTAATAATTCTACGTGTATTCTTTCAAGGATTGATTTGGCACGTGATAGGCTCTTAAACTGACAGGTGTCTTAGTGTATCCCGTGTTTTCATGACACGTGTTCCAATTAGTTATGCGCTTTTTTATATCTGTAAGCATTGTAGGCCAGTAAAATAGTGATTTGGCTTTCTGTGACATAATAGAGAACCCTGGATGACGGAATGCAACCAGTTTAGGATGATTGGTATAAAGAGATTATTACTACTACCTGGTCGTTAGTCACCTGCTGTGTTCTTCGGGTTTTCCTCGTCACGGACCTACATATAATATTACATTTGATTACATAATTCTGATACACATACTTTAAATATACTTTGCTTTAGGGTTTCCGTTCGAAGTGTTTATTGTTTTGCTTAGCTGCTGACCCTGTTTCCATTCGAAGTGTTTATTGTTTTGCTTATTGCTGTTGACCCTGTTTCCGTTCGAAGTGTTTATTGTTTTGCTTAGCTGCTGGCCCTTGTTTTGTTCAGTTTGTAACAGTTCAGTGCTCCAACCCAGGTATTCAATGCTCGCGATCTCTTGGGTTAATGAATTTTCTTATTTAGATACGGTTTTAACAATAGGCACGGATGTTTCTATATCTTTTAGTCCAATTAATGGTTCTTTGCAGTATGGTGTGGGATTGCGGGATAATGCGTCAGCTATGATATTTGCTTTCCCATGTAGATATCTTAACTTGACTCCAAAGATCTAAATGATCATATGTCGCCGAGTTCCTTTGGGACTGTGATTAAAGCCTTTGAAAAACTCGGTAAGTGACTTATGGTCAGTAAGGATTTTAACAGGATAGCCGTAGATTATGAACTTGAAATATACTAGTGAGTTAACAATGTCTAGCCCTTCCTTGCCTATTACTGCATATTTACTTTCAGAGGGCTTTAGTTTACATGAATAAAAAGCTATAGGAAAGAACTGTTTATCATTTTGCTGAAGTAATACCCCTCTTACCCCTTGGTCTGAGGCGTCTGTTGCTATAAAAAAAAATTTCTTATTTAAATCAGGGGTTTTTAAGTTAGGTGAGCTGCATTATTCCGCTTTTTAAGATATCGAACGCCTGTTGATGCTTTTTAGACCATAATAAATCTACGCCTTCCTTCGTAAGATCTGTTAAAGGAGCTGTCATGATTGAAGAGTTACATATTTACATACGATTGTAATACCCACTACCGCGCAAAAGTGCTGTATCCCCCTTACGTTAATAGGTACCGGAAAGTTATGAATAGCCGACACCTTACCATGGACTACTTTAAGACCTTGACTAGACACATAAAACCTAGATAAACATGTTCGGTTTTTAAAAACTCACATTTAGATATTTTACTCTGAGATTATTTGTCTTTGTCTCTGTAGCACTAGCTCTAGTTTATGTGAATGTACTTCTAAGGTATTAGAAAAGATTACAAGACCATCCATATAGGCATGTAGGGTATCCCCTAAAAGTCTCCAAACACTATATTGTAATTTGGGTGCAACGTAAGCCGGAGGCATACGTAAAAATTGATAATGTCCCCTGAGTGTGCTGAAAACGGTGTATGAGGTACAATCACTTAGGTAATGGTATCTGGTGAAAGCCTTTAAGTCCAAGCTGGTGAAAAAAAAAATTTATTCTGAACTAACAAAGATAAGATATCGTCGGTTCATGGCACTGGAAACGATCGGAAATCGTTTCCTTGTTTAAGAGACAGAAATCTATGCAGATACACCAAGTCCGATCTTTTATGGCATGACGATTGAGGGAAAAATTATATGGGCTATTTGATTTCCTAATGACTCCTATTACTAACATTTTTCAACTTCGTCATTTATCTCTATTTTGAAATTTCATTGGGAGTCTATACGAAGGTACGTATATAGCTTTATGTGTGTCCTTAGACCGTATTTTTTGTTAAATGACATCCGTTTTTCCCCAGAGATCACTCGCTAGTGGAGAAACATCCTGGTATTCAGATAAAAGTAAAAAAATTCTGCTGAATCACCTCTGCTTGAATGACTTTACGGATATTACTTTAGATAGAGTATAAGAGAGATTCATCTACGACTGGTTGGGCGTGATTAAATTTTAGCAACAATAAAAAATGCAATATTTATAACTTCCGTATCCACGATATGTATAGTTTTGTGGATCACTAGATTTAACTTGTTGCTGCGAGTCAACCGTGTCTAGGGCTTTGTTCGCGGAAATCGTTATATTTCAGAGTGTCAGGAAGGATTAAAATTTCAGATCCCAGCAAAGTCTTTTTACACGCACTAAGACATTCGAGGGTGCATGCGTCTCGAGATTTTTGCGTGCAAAGTGCGACTGCGGTTGTGAGAGAATTCTGTTGGGTCGTTGAACAATATCATGATTTATGAGACAAATTATTGGTTCCTCTATATAAGTTATTATTTGATTAACTGTCTCTTTTTGTTCAAAACGGATTTTAATATGTTTGAAGGTTTATAGAATTTTCCTTTGATAAACACGCCTTATTTTGTAGGAGGTAAGATAATGTTTTGTATACACATAGATGGATATCTTACAATTACGCTAGATACAGATAAATGTTTTTTATAACTATAGAGGTATCTGTAAGCGCTCGCTTATCCGCCACTACTGAATCTGCATTACGCTACGACGATTAACTCTTTGTTGCCCATTACTGAAATATACTCCGGACTTCTCAATAGGGAAGTTCGAACAACAGACGGTGAGTCCGTAAATCAGGATATTACGTGTACTAAAGGCATAAAAACAAGATATTCTAATTTTTACGGCGCGTACAGTCGGGCTTAATCCACCACTACTTATAATAACTTATGTATTAAAATTACGAGAACCTGCTCTGATTACTTGATATGGTCGTGTGATTCATAGGAAAATTCCTTTTTAATTTTTCCAACATCGCTCTCCCTCTCCGCTGAAGTCGCTTATGTGGAATGTGCTATGCTTTGAACACTCAGCAGATTTAACTGACCCTGACCGTTGACTAGATGACACAGTAACCAAGTTTGCTTAAGCACGATTTGTTTGTTTCTGTATTTTAGGGCTACTGTTTACCTATTTCTTGTTATAATAATTAGGATTCTTCTCGTTATTACCATCGGCAACGGTATTGTGTTTTTGTTTTTAGCATTCTGTTGGTTGGTTTACGTATAAACAAGCAACGAACGTATGAATGACAAACTATTAGGAATTGAGCGATTACTATTAAGACAAGTTATCTCTACTGCATTCAATATTAACTGTTTGTACTTGCTGTTGTTTACTTCATTCTTTGCTAAAATTTGAAATAGTGAGGGATCCTGGTCAGCGCATTTAGCCTAATGAAAGTTTTTTACAGACATGTTATTCCTTGCAATCCAGCCGTATTTTTAAAGTTAAGTTGAGTCATTGAGGTTCGATATTTTATGCATATAACTAAAAAAACTCAAGGCTAAAACTGCGATCGGGACCTTGCAAAGGAGCATTTTATTGTCCTAACCCGAAATAGTGTTACCTCTAATTTATCTAGATTTGTACGGGTGTTCCACTTGTTTTAGTGTGTTTTCTAATCACTACGGTGCCTAACGACCCTATCCATGCATCTGTATAAATACAGACGTCCACTGCGTAAACGCATATTCACTGTTTAATATGATTTGTTTACGTAAAAGATTAATAATCACCCAAAATGATAAAATTAACACAGTATATGATTATGATATTTCAGTAGAACTTCTGGAAAAAGAAACTCAAAGATAAAAACTCACAGTAGCGAAATCCTAATGATGTAGATAATCTCTGTAAAAAAGTAAGATTAAGAATGTCTCGTAACTTCAGCCACAGGAATAACGAAAATCCGACCTGTAAAGGAAACACTCAGTTACTCCAAATGAATAAAAAAAATTGTACTTGGCCTGATTTTGCGGGAAGTCACGGTGTTCCGATAACGACACGCCCTTGGCCCTCCTTCTCTGTTTAGCGGATGACCTGGTTTGGCTTGATTTTCCCCCGTGCGCGTTGTTTGGATGTTGGATGATTCGATTCCTTGAGGATCCGATGCTGAAGACGCGTTCGGTTTGTTTCTTGAAGTGCTGGAAACACTCACTAAACGATGATACTAAGTTGCTTGAAGAATCTCTTGCTTTCGTCGTCGTTGATTTCTGATATGATACATTATT
>NC_061104.1:52729023-52759023 GCF_015104395.2 Macrobrachium nipponense | reverse complement strand
ATATATATATATATATATATATATATATATATATATATATACGTATATATATATATATATATATATATATATATATATATATATATATATATATATATATATATATATATATATATATATATATGTAAGTGATTACATAATAAAAATATGGAATGTTATTCCATATATATAAAAACTAAACTAAAACAAAGAGGTCAACCAGATTGCTTACAGGAATGTGATCAGACCAGAGACGATAAAGATGACATATACAATAAAGTAGGCTAAGTTGACATGCCGTCACCTGTGTCATTCATTTGTTTTGAAACATTAGTCCCAAGCTTCCTGCTTGAGACAAATACCGCGACCTATAATTCAAACGGCCTACGTGAGTTCTAATGTGTCTCATTTGTATGATGTTGCATATGTTCGAGCTACTGTCTGCTTCCTTTATGACTTGTAACCGAGGTGGTAGTCAGAACAGAATTAGCCATCATCATTGGCAGAAGCGATCAAGCCATCGTCATTGGCAGACCTGTACAACCCTCTCTGAGATTAATACAACACAAACGGTCAGTTTAGGTATGGACAACAGAACTCGGCTATTTCAACATATAAATGAACATAAACATAGAATAAACTGGAATTTGTCACGTGTAATTTATAGCAGCAACTGCCGGTACAAAGAGTCAAATGATGGAATCGGCCTTAATAAAAGAGAGGCAGGTAATGAACATCTCAAAAGAAGCATGGATTTCAGATACGATCGACAGCGTTTTCATTCAACCAACACTTAAGAAGATTAAAGGAAGATTATCAGCGGGGGTGACCTAATTGGCTTGTTTGTGGATGGACCTCTTGGTATAAATACCACCTTTCCTGTAAACTTTTCTCATTCATCCACCTGAAGAGAGAGACAGCAGTCTCTGAAATATAGTACTTCTCTCTATATTTGGTGTTTTTTATGGGCTCCTTTTATTTAGATGGAATTCTGTTGTTACAGATTTTTACCAGTCATATATATATATATATATATATATATATATAGATATATATATATATATATATATATATATATATATATATATATATATATGGGGATACAATCCACAATGAAGTAAATTCCTCTTGTAGTTTAAAATATATAGTGAACAAGACCACATTGATGGTCGAAAGCTTTAATCCTAATCAAAGAAATAGATATTTTAAACTACAAGGGGAATTTACTTCATTGTGGATTGTATCCCCATACTTAGAGGTACGACATAGTACCTGGCTTCTGCATATATATATATATATATATATATATATATATATATATATATATATATATATATATATATATATATATATATATATATATATATATATATAGTATACATATATATATACATATATATACATATATATATATATATATATATATATATATATATATATATATATATATAGTATATTATGTATATTTATGTATATATATGATATATGTATATATATGTATATGTATATTTATGTATATTTATGTATATACATGTATATATATGTACATATATGTGTGTATATATGTGTATATACATATGTATATATGTATATATATAATATATATGCAAATTCAATGTAAATGAAACTTATTTAAGACAATATATTGTCTCAAAGCAATGTTTCAGATTTTTACGCACTGAAAGTGTCCTTGGAGAGAGAGAGAGAGAGAGAGAGAGAGAGAGAGAGAGAGAGAGAGAGAGAGAGAGAATGCAAAAGCCAACTAAATTGATCCTAACCTAATCCCGGTCTGAATCGAGAGAATCCCAGATTTTTTTTCTTCAAATCCCAGACTAATGAAATAACAGGTGGGCGTAGCCGAGACTAGGAACTGTCAAACTTGCAAACAACTGATTTAAGATTGATTGGAAAGCTTTCCTTTCGGATAAAAGACACGGAGCTGTAACGAATGCAAAAGGGGTGCCTTCAACTTGCGCTCACACGGGTTTGCATACGTGTGCAAATGTCCCACAACCATCACAAAGCATCCATATATCCATACATTGGGGCGAAAACAGGTACATTAGATCCTATTCCCGGAGAAATTGAAATTAAAGCCTCCTAAGAATATGTTATTTTGTGCTCTTGATGGCCATGTTTGATAAGCGTCATAACATTACTACAAACACCCTAACTTAATCAGTTAAAAACTGTCCCGAACCTGATTTAAGAGCAAACCTTTAAATAATTTAAGGATTATAAGCTGGGTCTCACCAATAGCTATCTTCTGCCACTCAGTAGGCGGGCAATTACCCTGTGATCACAGTTGTTCCCCTAATTCAAAGTCTGTTGTAGATTCGCGACACTCATTCAGGAGGTACTCGAGTCATTGTTACGTGAACTATAGAGAGACTGATGAAGTAAGTGACGAATTCACGAAGGCTGTTGATTACCAATGCCACCCAGTTTACCGTATTGTCAATTCGATTCTAGCCATGCGATTTCCCTCACTTGAATTTTAGCTTATTGATATCGGGAGCGTAAATATTGCCTGATCTGCGACTGCTTCTATTAACGACCAGTTCCCTTCTTTCATGTAAACAACTTCACGCGAAAAACTGAAATCGAACAGATTCCTGAAAGCTTTCTGTATAGATCATTGTTAAAAATATTTACCCGTATGTAACTGTGGATTGGTTCTCCATCCATAATCATCATTTTTAACAAGCTTGGAATTTTGAGCGCAATAATCGAGCTAGCCGGATCCTCCGTGCCCCATGCCCGAGATCGTCAAAGGCGGTCAGAGGTGTCTGTCTGTGTTGTTTTAATTAGAGAGAGCCCAGTTATCCACATCAGGTGTCACGTAGTACTACACCTTCAGCACCTCACTACACTACGATGAACGTTCTGCTATGGAAACCACCACAAATACGTTGTTTAAGAACCTCAGAATTTTGGAAAGTAATTTTTTAAAACGTATACAGTCAATTTTGAAGAATGATACTGTGGCCTCCAGCTCCGAAGGACTTTCCAGTCTGCAAATTATTTTTGAAAACTGCAAAATTCCAGATTCTGTGACGACAACACTACTTCCTTCGAAGGACATTTCACGCTAGCCAATGGTTCACGAAGCATACAAAGCCTACAATATCCCCTAAGAATGTTGGAAAAAACACTAACCTGAAAGGCTTTCTTCTTTACTAAAGTCTTTCCTTTCCTCTCGTGAGCATTTGTGTGCAAAAACGTCCACTGACCACTCCTGTTCGTGAGAACTACTACACTGCCTTCTAAAGGGAGGACAGGAGGAATTCCTTTCACCAATCAGAAGCCTGCGCCATAACCAATGTTTCTAACGCCTCCTTTCATTGGCTGAAATCTTTGTGTTTGGCAAAAGCCTCTTCGTAAACGGCTTCCCATTCGCTGGTGAGACGTAAGCTCATTTTCAGGAATTTCTATAAAGATTATTTTCACGTACCTCTTGTATTAAGTAAAATATTATGAACAGTTAAATGACTTGGATATAGACACGATATAAATGGAATGAATGGGAATGGTCTTCAAAATTCCATATAATAATGATTAAGATACGTAAATATTCAGCTTTTTAATCATAAAACCAAAATGGGTCAGAAAATCTTATTTATTTCAGAAGATCCACTACAGAGACTGTGTCTGTTGGGTGTCTGATGGGGTTGGGGGTATGCCTAGGGACTTCACCCCTGGGCTTTAAAAATTGTATATCATATTATATGTATCAAATTCACACAAATACGCCATTGATGCCTAACTTTATGGTAAAAAGTTAGGTTAAGCCAAAACCTGAACAGCTAATGTGACGGACATCTGTCGTTTTCTATCACCAGATTAATTTAATACATTTTTATTTATTCATTTATGTCAATTTACCAATTTTGCTAATGACTGATCCTCATCTTTCTGTATTTCCCTTTTCTTTTATTACCTTCTGTTACTTCTTTCGATCGATCTCCTCAATATTCTTTGAGAGCTGAACTTTAAATCTGTGGTTCCTGTTGACGTCGAAAACAGAATTCGAGTTGAAATCAAAGCCTTTACGTTTCATGTTACTCACAACTTCGGGACAAATTCGTGCCTATGGAACATACGAGAGAGAGAGAGAGAGAGAGAGAGAGAGAGAGAGAGAGAGAGAGAGAGAGAGAGAGCTATTTTTTCTTAGTTCCCAAATATACCAAAATACCATTGTCTATGAATAAAATCTTTTTCTTTCATAGAAAATGTAGAAAGTTTAAAGGATGACTTTAGTAATCCAGTTTGCCTCGCGCCGAAATATAAATCTAATAGGCTAAAATCAAGGTCCTTTAAATATACTCGGAGAGGTCGGCTCATCAGCGAGCGAAAATACGTTCCCTCTGCGCATGACGTCACGCAACGAACAGTCTCCTCTGACGCACTGACTCTGACAGGTATACGTCGTAACACGATGCACGGATAACTTTCCAAAAAAATACTTCTTAAGGTATAAATATTTTTTATTTTGTTTTACTTAAAGTACAGATTTTCCTTAAAGAGACCTACATCAATGTTTCATAATAATCTGATGCTTCTAAACAAAAACAAAAAAGTCATAGGGGTATATAGGTACCTTTCAGGTATGGATTAACGTAGAGAAAGTTGTCCTTGTTACTAAATCCTACACAATGAGTTAAGGATTACATAGAGAAGTTGTTTTGGTACTATGAACTCTCATTTTAATCCCAACAGATGAACAGAACAAAGATGACAGTTTAATGGTGATGATGCAATTGAGATATGCATGAGTTTGTTTCTCACCTAGCCAGGTGTGAACCCCGAGAGGAAAAACTTTTGCTGTTTTCATGGTTTTTCTTACTGTACTACTGCAAGTCCTCTGTTTCTTTTTATTCATGTCGATAATGTTGTTGAGGTGCTGCATTCTAAAAAACACTGATATTTAGGCAAAAAATTCCACAACCTCGTCAGGAACACTAGCAACAGCCGATTTCATTTCAGCAGCCATTGTTTTTATGCATTCCGTTCCTGGTCTACGACCATAGCAATGAAATTGTTTCTGTAAAAATTTCTCAACAAATTTTTAGTTAGAAAAAAACGTCGTCTGATGGTGCATAGAGTTTTCCTTCACTTATATAAAGGACCCATGTCTCTGACGTCCTTGCTGTTAACATTGTACCCTTTATTTGGATATTTAAAGGAAAACTTTTCACTGCATATCCACCGATATACTTAAGGACTCTTCCTCGATAAACAGATCCCGTGTGCCTCGTGAATTCTGACATTTAGCAAATTCTGTTTCCTCAGAGAACATTTCGTCATTCTTAAGATCATCATCAAATTCCAGGTCTCTAAAAATGATGTTTGTCATACATATTTCTAAGGCCAGTTCCCTGTCATGGAAAGAATTTATCAGGTCCGTTTCCATCACGTCCATATGATACCATTTCATGGGATAACGGGTCAGGTTTTCATTTCCTTTGTCGTAGTTCAATATCTCTACCTAGCAAAAGTTTTTCAATTTGTATTTAAAATCAACTGCATTGGGATGATCATGAGAACCCCTCATCTGCCTAATGCATCCAAAAAAACAAAAACTTTCAAGACAGTCTTGATTTAATCACCGTGTCATAATAAAAGAAATGTTATGACTGTTTTAGCATGTTATGTAGCCCAATCATTGAGTGGCAAGATAATATCACACTTTTTTGAATTTGTAAAGGCAATTAAATTTTGGGTCTTTTACCCTCATTCCCAGAATAGCATCAACCATTTTTTGTTAGAGCACTTTTCTGGCTATCCAAATTTATCCCAAATGCATAGTGGGCTTTTAGTCACGAACATCATTGAGGAATTCATGACAACGAACCATTCATTCACTGTAGCTATAAAATCGGCAGTTTCCTTCCAAATGATGCTCTCTGGTAAGCCCCTTTCTCCTAAAAAATACAATGCCTTAGCACATGACTTTGAAAGTAGCTGTACAGCATACGTTACATGCTGTCTTTGTAAGCCACTTACATTGATATGTGTTTCATTAATCTTATATGCTAAGGCATACTCTGATACGGTTTTCATTAGCATTTCACGGAAACAGGCATCAGATACACTATTTCCATTTTCCATAAGAAAACCGTGGTCCAGAAAATGATTTCTAATTAACTTTATCAAATGAGGAGCGTCAGAAAATATGAAGACATTCCGGTCAGCACATGGGTTTTTAAAAAAAAAAAAAAAAGACTTTCTCAGGGTTAAGGGGATCAATCCCGAATTCTTCCAAACCCTCAAATTATTGAGTCCTCGCTTTATGGCTCGTGCACATCTATCCTCTTCCTTTTCAGATACACTGCTACCTGAAAAGACAGTGTTGCATTTCAGATTTTATGAAATCACAACAATTCCTATACTTAAAGAACAAAAAACTGAATATTTTTTTTATATATTTAATGGTTACTTAAAGAGAACGGCAGAGAACTTTAATTTGATAGTCTAATGTAATTTAATTTTCGTAATCTAGGTGTCACAGACGGTAAAATATTTTAGGAAAAATAGAGTCGACGGGAGAAAGTATCATGCAGGTTTTTTGGCAAATTGCTCAACTTGTAACTTACCATTAGGTAAAAAAAGGGATGGCACAGCCTCTTCCTTCAGTGCACGTTGATTTTTGGGTTTTTCAATTCCCAGGAGTCTGTACTTCATGTTATCTGCATAGTCCTCTGCTTTAAAATGGACTGAACAAATTAGAGCACGCTTCCAGTTAACATCGTCTGCGCGTTTGCAAGCATGCATTTCTTCTTCGTTTTTTCTTCCTTTGGGAAACTAGAATATCGAATACCCATATTAATGGTTTTCTTGCTATTATTATGGCATCAATACAGCACAAACCGAAGGCATGGCTGCTGGAAGTTAATAAACGTGACAGAGATCAAGTAAGACTACTTCTTGTCAGGTCAAACCTCGGCTACCGTCTCCGAAAATTGACGTCACAAAAGCTCCGCCCACATGCGCGTAGCTCACTGATGAGCGACTCTCCGAGTATATTTAAAGGACCTTGGCTAAAATCATTCTGAAGACAAAAAATATTTATGACGAAAAGCATTATTAGTAATATAATGAAGATATGCTTTTTTGGTTAATGTCTAGGAGAGGGCCGCATGAAGATATAAGTGATTTTTCAATTTATTTTACTAGAATGTGTAGGAATGTATGTAAATAGTGGTATACGAGTGAGATAATTTAGTTAAATTCAATAACAGTCGAAATATCGACGATCAACTCACGCTACTCTTGTCTTCCTCCCAGAATTTTTCTAACGTCTGTTGTTATTGTTGACTGTTCTTTTTTTTTTTTTTTTTTTTTAGCTCTAATGAGCCCATGTAACTACTATAATCCGCAGACAAACTAGTCCACTATGACGTCTTACACGTTTGCCCAATCAGAGTTTTCATTTGCTGACACCTCATCAACTTTGGCCAATGGCGCAGGTGTTTGAAAATTTTCTCGCGCGACAATACATTTTCTTGCCCAGAAATTTCAGTTCATTCTTACTTCTTAGACATGGAGGCCTGTAGCAAGCACTTCAGCTGTTATTGCACAAGAAGTTGAAATTCCAGCTTCTTGTCCTGACTGTTTCCTTAGTACGGTGAATTTGTTTTAGCGTATTCGGGGAATATTGAAAAACTAGTGGATTTATGCCAGAGACACATTTAATTTTACAAAATGAATTTGTCCATATTGTCATGAAGTGTGTAGGGTAGATTATAAGAAACATAGTTTTAGGTGTGATAAATCTTACATTACGAAAGGACGTAGACGTAAGCGTTGTTCATATAAAGTGTCTTTGTTTGTGGGTACCTGGTTTTCAAAAGTGAAAGTGGACATTGAAACAAATTTGAAATTTATAGTTTTTGTGGGTTCAAAATTGGTTTTGCTACGAAGTAGCCATTTCTGAATTAAAATTAAATAAAGGTACTGTATGCGATGGTTGTCATTTTGCAGGGAAGTAGTACTTAATTGGGTATTTGGCGCAGCAAGAAAATTGGCGGCAACAATTGTATATTGGAAATTGACGTGTCCAAATTCGGCAAGCGGAAATATAACGTTGGCCGAGTACCTAATAGACGGCCAGTGGGTACTATTTGGTGGTATTTGCCGCAAATCACGAGAGTTTTTCCTGGGGCCCGCATACTCAAAACTTCCAAAGCGCCTTTTGTGGCAAAGGCGCCGTTCCAGTCGGCCGTTACGCGAAAGGCTCATACTCAAAACACCGAGTGCGGCCCCGCGCATCTTGGAAATATGGCGCCGTGAGAGCCTTTGCACTAGGGCTGGTTAGAGCAGCCTTTGAGGTGGGAAAGGGCAACTTTGGGATTGACAACAAGTAAGAAGAGGATGTCTCCTACCTCTTGTATACGTCAATGAACGCCATTATACATAGTTTTATTTTGCAAGTTACTCTAATTGCTTTGTAATAGTGTATATTCCTCTGCAGACGTTAGATTTTAAAGTTATTGGATGTGTATTATTTAAAATGATTTCATATATACAATCTAAAATTCTTATATTATAATCTGATTGTTTTGACCTTTAGTTATCATATATCTTATAAAAAAAATGTTCATGATAATCAATGCTAGAAAAACAATATATTTTGTTGTCTGTTAAATCAAATCAATACAGAAAATATATCTTTATACTATGTACTATATGCAAAGGTGAAAATATGTATGCAATTTCCCTGCCTCATCACTTTCTCATGGTACTCATAAGGCACACTAAACTTACGTTAAAGTGGTCAGAGATAGGGGCCGGATAGCAAAACAAGCCTTAAGCAAAGGTGCCTTTTGACAAAAGGCGCCTTTCCCAACGGCTCGTCCAAGGCGCCTTTCGACGAAGGCGAAATCGTATACACAAAGATTTTCAAAGGCGCCTTGGACGTGCCTTTGCACGAAAAGCTGCCTTTTTGTCAAAGGCGCCTTTGGATAGTCCAGCCAATCACATCGCCCGTTCATAGCTGGCTAGAGAATGAGAACCAATCACGATACAACAGCATATCAGCTGATTGTTGATGGCCAGAGCTGTTAAAGAGCGGCACGATGGGACCTGTGGAAGCAACCTCCCTAATTGAGCATAGACTAATTGCCATACATACCTAGATTGAGCAAGTTTGGCTAGGCCTTACTTATGTTCTACTGTTAACTTCATGCTAATTATGATATTTCCTAGTAGGCTATATGTTAGGCTATGCAAAAGTATCCTATGGTATTGCTTGGAAATGAATGTTTTAGCCTAAGCTGTGATGATAGCCTAGACCTGTGGGTATTGCATAAGTTGCCAATACCTATGCCTTGCCTAACCAGATCATTTTATTTTTATATATTTTACACAATTCTAAGAGATTTTTCATGTATGGCATTTCTGCCCAAATGAATGTTAACCATTTAATCTTAGGTTAGGTTAGGTAATAAAAAGTTAGGGAGCTTTTGAAGAATTGCAGTCCCACACGAACATGAGACCTGTTCATAGATAAAACTGGGGTCCGTATTTTTTAAAAGGGTCTTATCTACAAGACCATTCTTACCTAGGCTAACCTGAACCTAACATAACCATGCCTAGTTGTGACTCAAGTAATTGTTATGTACTCTATCTATGGTATCTGTCACTTTTTTTTTTTTTTCCTTTGATGAGGTAGAGATGTGGAATCATCGATAATAATTACACATTACATTGATGTTTCTTTTCCAGAGTTATGCAGTAGCTAATTTCTGTATTATAATCTTTTGGGGTGGTGGTCCTCATGAAAGTTTAGCTCTAGAACCTTCAGAGGAAGTTTTGGTAAGATTGGGCCTACTGGAGCAAGAAGCAGTTGTGTTGGCAGATGTTTCTGATATTTTCAGATATATTGTCTAATCAAAAAGAGGTAATGAAAGTGTAAAAGAATTAAATGGAAATGTAAGGGTAATAGCTGACAGCATGGTAACCATGACTGATATGCCTAAGAGACATTATGCATAATTTTTTTTTTTTTTAAAGTGGTAGTACTTTTAATATAGTCTATACAGTAGTAAAATCTATTTTTTTTTCATACCATGCCTTATATGTTCCTATACCAAGGGTGCCCATAATGTGATAAATGTCATATACCTCTTCATTATTGAGATGAGTTTTTTGTAAGTTTTTTTGTTTAAGAGTAATGTGATATACTAGCTCATTGTCTATGCTAATCACTCCATTATTTAATGAGGTTTATTTTTTTCCTCCATTTACTCTTATTATATCGTGCTTCTTGTGATCTCGTGTTATTGTGATAAGTTTAGTACAGCATTTGTTTATTTACAATGCTATTTCATGTTATTTCTCTATTTTGTCTATAAAGCATGTTTTCTTATTTATAATAGTATAAAATGATACCTCTGTGATCTCAGTTACCTCTACCTTATTGTAAGTTTTTATTTTTTATTTACTTTAGTATGTTATTTCTTTCCTGGAGATAATGTACTATGTGATACACTGATATTGCTATTATTAAGGGTCATTCAGTGATACAATAACCTATTTATATCTAGGTAATATGAACATCAAATTCATTTATTTCATAACTTATTTGTATCTAGGTGGCATTTATTTCATAATGTGAGTCACTGTATGTAGTACTGTACTTATCTCTGACCACTTTAACCTAAGTTTAATGTGCCTTATGAGTACCATGAGAAGTGATGAGGCAGGGAAATTGCATACATATTTTCACCTTTGCATATAGTACATAGTATATAAAGATATATTTTCTGTATTGAAATTTATTTCAACAAGACAGCAAAATATATTGTTTTTCTAGCATTGATTATACATGAACATTTATAGATATATGATAACTAAAGGTCAAAACAATCAGATTATAATATAGGAATTTTAGATTGTATATATGAAATCATTTTAAATAATACACATTTGTATATGTGCATATGTTCGAGCTACTGTCTGCTTCCTTTATGACTTGTAACGAGATGGTAGTCAGAACAGAATTAGCCATCATCATTGGCAGAAGCGATCAAGCCATCGTCATTGGCAGACCTGTACAACCCTCTCTGAGATTAATACAACACAAACGGTCAGTTAGGTATGGACAAACAGAACTCGGCTATTTTCAACCATATAAATGAACTAACCATAGAATAAACTGGAATTTGTCACGTGTAATTCATAGCAGCACTGCCGGTACAAGAGTCAAATGATGGAATCGACCTTAATAAAAGAGAGGCAGGTAATGACATCTCAAAAGGAGCATGGATTTCAGATACGAATCGACAGCGTTTTCATTCAACCAACACATAAGAAGATTAAAGGAAGATTATCAGTGGGGGTGACCTAAAATGTTCTTGTTTGTGGGTGGACCTCTTGGTATAAATACCACCTTTTTCTGTAAACTTTTCTCATTCATCTACCTGAAGAGAGAGACAGCAGTCTCTGAAATATAGTACTTTTCTCTCTATCTTTTGGTGTTTTGTTTATGGGCTCCTTTTATTAGATGGAATTCTCTTCTTATTACAGAACATTTTTACCAGTACAGTATATATATATATATATATATATATATATATATATATATATATATATATATATACATATATGTATATATATATATATATATATATATATATATATATAATATATATATATATATATACATACATATATATATATATATATATATATATATATATATATATATATATATATATATATATATATATATATTTATATATGTATATATAGTATGTATATGTATATTTATGTATATATATGTATATAGTGATATATATGTATATTTATGTATATATTTATGTATATATATATATGTATATATATGTACATATATGTGTGTATATATGTGTATATGATATATATAATATATATGCAAATTCAATGTAAATGAAACTTATTTAAGACAATATATTGTCTCAAAGCAATGTTTCAGATTTGACGCACTGAAAGTGTCCTTGGAGAGAGAGAGAGAGAGAGAGAGAATGCAAAAGCCAACTAAATTGATTCTAACCTAATCCCGGTCTGAATCGAGAGAATCCCAGATATTTTTTCTTCAAATCCCAGACTAATGAAATAACAGGTGGGCGTAGCCGAGACTAGGAACTGTCAAACTTGCAAACAAGACTATTAAGACTGATTGGAAAGCTTTCCTTTCGGATAAAAGACAAGAGCGGTGTAACGAATGCAAAAGGGGTGCCTTCAACTTGCGCTTTCACGGGTTTGCATACTTGTGCAAATGTCCCACACCCATCACTAAGCATCCATACATCCATACATTGGGGCGAAAACAGGTCGGAGAAATTGAAATTAAAGCCTCCTAAGAATATGTTATTTTGTGCTCTTGATGGCCATGTTTATAAGCGTCATAACATTACTACAAACACCCTAACTTAATCAGTTAAAAACTGTCCCGAACCTGAATTAAGAGCAAACCTTTAAATAATTTAAGGATTATAAGCTGGGTCTCACCAATAGCTATCTTCTGCCACTCAGTAGGCGGGCAATTACCCTGTGATCACAGTTGTTCCCCTAATTCAAAGTCTGTTGTAGATTCGCGACACTCATTCAGGAGGTACTCGAGTCATTGTTACGTGAATTATAGAGAGACTGATGAAGTAAGTGACGAATTCACGAAGGCTGTTGATTACCAATGCCACCCAGTTTACCGTATTGTCAATTCGATTCTAGCCATGCGATTTCCCTCACTTGAATTTTAGCTTATTGATATCGGGAGCGTAAATATTGCCTGATCTACGACTGCTTCTATTAACGACCAGTTCCCTTCTTTCATGTAAACAACTTCACGCGAAAACTGAAATCGAACAGATTCCTGAGAGCTTTCTGTATAGATCTATTGTTAAATATATTTACCCGTATGTAACTGTGGATTGGTTTCTCCATCCATAATCATCATTTTTAACAAGCTTGGAATTTTGAGTGCAATAAATCGAGCTAGCTGGATCCTCCGTGCCCCATTGCCCGAGATCGTCAATGGCTGTCAGAGGTGTCTGTCTGTGTTGTTTTAATTAGAGAGAGCCCAGTTATCCACATCAGGTGTCACGTAGTACTACACCTTCAGCACCTCACTACACTTACGATGAACGTTCTGCTATGGACCCCCACCACAAATACGTTGTTTAAGAACCTCAGAATTTTGGAAAGTAATTTTTTAAAAACTATACAAGTCAATTTTGAAGAATGATACTGTGGCCTTCCAGCTCCGAAGGACTTTCCAGTCTGCAAATTATTTTTGAAAACTGCAAAATTCCAGATTCTGTGACGACAACACTACTTCCTTCGAAGGACATTTCCACGCTAGCCAATGGTTCACGAAGCATACAAAGCCTTACAGCACCAACAATATCCCCTAAGAATGTTGGAAAAACTAACCTGAAAGGCTTTCTTCTTTACTAAAGTCCTTTCCTTTATCTCGTGAGCATTTGTGTGCAAAAACGTCCACTGACCACTCCTGTTCGTGTTTAGAACTACTACACTGAGCCTTCTAAAGGGAGGACAGGAGGAATTCCTTTCACCAATCAGAAGCCTGCGCCATAACCAATGTTTCTAACGCCTCCTTTCATTGGCTGAAATCTTTGTGTTTTGGCAAAGCCTCTTCGTAAACGGCTTCCCATTCGCTGGTGAGACGTAAGCTCATTTTCAGGAATTTCTATAAAGATTATTTTCACGTACCTCTTGTATTAAGTAAAATATTATGAACAGTTAAATGACTGGATATAGACACGATATAAATGGAATGAATGGGAATGCTCTTCAAAATTCCATATAATAATGATTAAGATACGTAAATATTCAGCTTTTTAATCATAAAACCAAAATGGGTCAGAAAATCTTTATTTATTTCAGAAGATCCACTACAGAGACTGTGTCTGTTGGGTGTCTGATGGGGTTGGGGGTATGCCTAGGGACTTCACCCCTGGGGCTTTAAAAATTGTATATCATATTATATGTATCAAATTAACACAAATACGCATTGATGCCTAACTTTAGGGTAAAAAGTTAGGTTAAGCCAAACCTGAACAGCTAATGTGACGGACATCTGTCGTTTTCTATCACCAGATTAATTTAATACATTTTTATTTATTTTTTCATTTATGTCAATTTACCAATTTTGCTAATGACTGATCCTCTCTTTCTGTATTTCCCCTTTTATTACCTTCTGTTACTTCTTTCGATCGATCTCCTCAATATTCTTTGAGAGCTTGAACTTTAAATCTGTGGTTCCTGTTGACGTCGAAAACAGAATTCGAGTTGAAATCAAAGCCTTTACGTTTCATGTTACTCACAACTTCGGGACAAATTCGTGCCTATGGAACATACGAGAGAGAGAGAGGAGAGAGAGAGAGAGATGAGAGAGAGACGACGAGAGATCCGAGATGGAGAGAGTAGGAGGAGGAGGAGAGAGAGAGAGAAGGAAGAAGAGAGGAGGGAGAGAGCTATTTTTTCTTAGTTCCCAAATATACCAAAATACCATTGTCTATGAATAAAATCTTTTTCTTTCATAGAAAATGTAGAAAGTTTAAAGGATGACTTTAGTAATCCAGTTTGCCTCGCGCCGAAATATAAATCTAAAAATCATTCTGAAGATAAAAATATTTATGACAAAAAGCGTTATTAGTAATATAATGAAGATATGCTTTTTTGGTTAATGTCTAGGAGAGGGCCGCATGAAGATATAAGTGATTTTCAATTTATTTTTACTAGAATGTGTAGGAATGTATGTAAATAGTGGTATACGAGTGAGATAATTTAGTTAAATTCAATAACAGTCGAAATATCGACGATCAAACTCACGCTACTCTTGTCTTCCTCCCAGAATTTTTCTAAGTCTGTTGTTATTGTTGACTGTGTCTTTTTTTTTTTTTTTTTTTTTTTTTTTTTTTTTTTTTTTTTTTTTTTTTTTAGCTCTAATGAGCCCTGTAACTACTATAATCCGCAGACAAACTAGTCCACTATGACGTCTTACACGTTTGGCCAATCAGAGTTTCATTTGCTGACACCTCATCAACTTTGGCCAATGGCGCAGGTGTTTGAAAATTTTCTCAGCGCGACAATACATTTTCTTGCCCAGAAATTTCAGTTCGTTCTTACTTCTTAGACATGGAGGCCGTAGCAAGCACTTCAGCTGTTATTGCACAAGAAGTTGAAATTCCAGCTTCTTGTCCTGACTGTTTCCTTAGTTACGGTGAATTTGTTTTAGCGTATTCGGGGAATATTGAAAAACTAGTGGATTTGTGCCAGAGACACAATTTAATTTTACAAAATGAAATTTGTCCATATTGTCATGAAGTGTGTAGGGTAGATTATAAGAAACATAGTTTTAGGTGTGATAAATCTTACATTACGAAAGGACGTAGACGTAAGCGTTGTTCATATAAAGTGTCTTTGTTTGTGGGTACCTGGTTTTCAAAAGTGAAAGTGGACATTGAAACAAATTTGAAATTTATAGTTTTGTGGGTTCAAAATTGGTTTTGCTACGAAGTAGCCATTTCTGAATTAAAATTAAATAAAGGTACTGTATGCGATTGGTTGTCATTTTGCAGGGAAGTAGTACTTAATTGGGTATTTCGGCGCAGCAAGAAAATTAGCGGCAACATTTGTATAGTGGAAATTGACGAGTCCAAATTCGGCAAGCGGAAATATAACTTTGGCCGAGTAATAGACGGCCAGTGGGTACTATTTGATGGTATTTGCCGCGAATCACGAGAGTTTTTCCTGGGGCCGCATACTCAAAACTTCCAAAGGCGCCTTTTGTGGCAAAGGCGCCGTTCCAGTCGGCCGTTACTCGAAAGGCTCATACTCAAAACACCGAGTGCGGCCCGTCATCTTGGAAATATGGCGCCGTGAGAGCCTTTGCGCTAGGGCTGGTTAGAGCAGCCTTTGAGGTGGGAAAGGCAACTTTGGGATTGACAACAAGTAAGAAGAGGATGTCTCCTACCTCTTGTATACGTCAATGAACGCCATTATACATAGTTTTATTTTGCAAGTTACTCTAATTGCTTTGTAATAGTGTGATATTCCTCTGCAGACGTTAGATTTAAAGTTATTGGATGTGTATTATTTAAAATGATTTCATATATACAATCTAAAATTCCTATATTATAATCTGATTGTTTTGACCTTTAGTTATCATATATCTTATAAAATGTTCATGTATAATCAATGCTAGAAAAACAATATATTTTGTTGTCTTGTTAAATAAATTTCAATAAAGAAAATATATCTTTATACTATGTACTATATGCAAAGGTGAAAATATGTATGCAATTTCCCTGCCTCATCACTTCTCATGGTACTCATAAGGCACACTAAACTTACGTTAAAGTGGTCAGAGATAAGTACAGTACTACATACAGTGACTCACATTATGAAATAAATGCCACCTAGATACAAATAAGTTATGAAATAAATGAATTTGATGTTCATATTACCAAGATATAAATAGGTTACTGTATCACTGAATGACCCTTAATAATAGCAATATCAGTGTATCACATTGTACATTATCTCCAGGAAAGAAAAACATACTAAAGTAAATAAAAAATAAAAACTTACAATAAGGTAGAGGTAACTGAGATCATAGAGGTATCATTTTATACTATTATAAATAAGAAAACATGCTTTATAGACAAAATAGAGAAATAACATGAAATAGCATTGTAAATAAACAAATGCTGTACTAAACTTATCACAATAACACGAGATCACAAGACGCACGATATAATAAGAGTAAATGGAGGAAAAATAAAAAATAAACCTCATTAAATAATGGAGTGATTAGCATAAGACAATGAGCTAGTATATCGCATTACTCTTAAACAAAAAAACTTACAAAAAACTAATCTCAATAATGAAGAGGTATATGACATTTATCACATTTATGGGCACCCTTGGTATAGGAACATATAAGGCATGGTATGAAAAAAAAAAAGATTTTACTACTGTATAGACTATATTAAAAGTACTAACACTTTAACAAAAAAAATATGCATAATGTCTCTTAGGCATATCAGTTATGGTTACCATGCTGTCAGCTATTACCCTTACATTTCTATTTAATTCTTTTACACTTTCATTTAATTCTTTTTGATTAGACAATATATCCTGAAAAATATCAGAAACATCTGCCAACACCTCAACTGCTTCTTGCTCCATTAGGCCCAATCTTACCAAAACTTCCTCTGAAGGTTCTAGAGCTAAACTTTCATGAGGACCACCACCTCAAAAGATTATAATACAGAAATTAGCTACTGCAATAACTCTGGAAAAGAAACATCAATGTAATTGTGTAATTATTATCAATGACTTCCCACATCTCTACCTCATCAAAAGAAAAAAAATGTGACAGATACCATAGATAGAGTACACAACAATTACTTGAGTCACAACTAGGCATGGTTATGTTAGGTTCAGGTTAGCCTAGGTTAAGAATTGGTCTTGTAGATAAGACCCTTTTAAAAATACGGACCCCAGTTTTATCCTATTGAACAGGTCTCATGTTCGTGTGGGACTGCAATTCTTCAAAAGCTCCCTAACTTTATAACCTAACCTAACCTAACATTAAATGGTTAACATTCATTTGGGGCAGAAATGCCATACATGAAAACTCTTAGAATTGTGTAAAATATATAAAAATAAAATGATCTGGTTAGGCAAGGCATAGGTATTGGCAACTTATGCAATAATACCCACAGGCCTAGGCATATCATCACAGATTAGGCTAAAACATTAATTTCCAAGCAATATCATAGGATACTTTTGCATAGCCTAACATATAGCCTACTAGGAATATATCATAATTAGCATGACGTTAACAGTAGAACATAAGCCAAGGCCTAGCCAAAACTCGCTTCAATCTAGGTATGTATGGCAATTAGTCTATGCTAAATTAGGGAGGTTGCTTCCTTTTCTTAGCCACAGGGTCCATCGTGCCGCTCTTTAATCCCTCTGCCATAAAAAATCAGCTGATATGCTGTTGTATCGTGATTGGTTCTCATTCTCTAGCCACGCTATGATACGGGCGATGTGACTATCCAAAGGCGCCTTTGACATAAAGGCAGCCTTTTCGTGCAAAGGCACGTCCAAGGCGCCTTTGAAAATCTTTGTGTATACGATTCCGCCTTCGTCGAAAGGCGCCTTGGGCGAGCCGTTGGGAAAGGCGCCTTTTGTCAAAAGGCACCTTTGCGTAAGGCTTGTTTTGAGTATCCGGCCCCTGGTTCCCGTGGAAACCCGGGATCGTGACACCCTGCTCTTGGTGATTAAGGAGAGGATCGAGCCAGGCACAACCATAATTTCTGACTGTTGGCGCGCATATGACTGTCTGGCAGAGGAAGGTTTTAAGCATTTGACTGTTAACCACAGCCTTCACTTTGTTGATCCCCAGACACAGGCTCATACCAATACTGTGGAGAGGAAGCGGCGGGACGTGAAGAATTTAGTGCCTAAATTTGGTAGAAGAAAGCAGCACTTCGTCGGGTACCTGGCCACTTCCTACTTTAAATTGCATGTCAGGGAACCTTCGCAACGGCTTCACGTTTTCCTCAAAGCAGCAGCACATCTTTATCAACCAACAGTTTAAGGTAAGCTTCAATAATTTATAGAGTATATTATAATGGCGGTCGGCGTCAATAACCTCGTCGTTGCGACGCCAGTAAGAATTAATAAATCAATCAATATAATGGTGGTAGTATAACGATGTATACAGCAGTACCATCACTTTGGATTTGGTTTGATGGATGTGTTAGGTAGTGGCCTTAAGGGGGGTCGCCCCCCGCTAGGCCTAGGTCGGGGTACAGGGCCCTAGGTTAGGTTAGGTGGTTGTATTAGGTTCGGCAGTGCCCCGAAAATCACTTTTCTCCTCCTTCCCCCCCAAAAAAAAACCCCGCTTCCCATTGGGGTCCCCCATAATTGTAGTAGTAGGTTTATGCTTACATTTTGTGTGTAAGAGTAAGTCTTGCCTTGTTTTTTATTCATTTCCTCATGTTTCTATGCGATGTGCAACACCAATCTGGTCGTTTTTTGCCGTTTTTCGCCGTTTTTCGTCGTTAATACTTGAAAAACGGGTGCGGCCTTCTCCTGGACATTTACCGCTTTTTTTAATACTAAATAAAGTGCACTACGTGTTAGTAATACCAAATACAAAATATATTTTTACCAAGTAATGCTTTCTCAAAATTATTTACGTTCGCTAAAGACATCTATGGGGTGCTGTGAGAATCCTTGGATGACGTTTGGTTGTTTGAAGACGAAACTCATATCTTGTTTTAGCAAGACCACGTATAAATCCAGCATCGATACATAATACTATTAAAGAAGTGCTGTGTATCTAAAACAAACTTGATATGGGCACTTTTGAAGAACGTGAACAGTTTTCAACAAGGGGACCAAGTTCTTCGTTCTAGTTGCGGTATACAGTGGCTGCTCCTTGTCCAGAGAGGAGGCAGGATTACCAATATTCATGGAGGCTTTAACGTGCAATTAAGGGCAAAGGACGAACTTCCTTTAAAAGAATTAATGCATTATTGAAGAATAGATTCCCATAAGGAATAGTGTCATTTCGATCCAAAAATTAGCAAATGACGTAGAGAAGGCTGAAATTTTCTCTAGTTTCTTTCTCTAAAGGCCTGTCCACACGACTGGGCCTGATCGGCGGACCTCCCCTCTAACGGGCACACTTGACGGGTGTAAGGACAACGCTTTTTCCCTATTTTCATTGTAACCAATCATCAAGTCGCGTTGTTCTTACTTCCATCCAATAGAGCGTTCCGCGGCCTTTCCGCCGATGTATAACACATGCAATTCCATTATTTGTACGCTTTATTATATCTAAATGAATGTCTGTAAGAAAACACAAATTTACCGTCTCGGAGTCATTTCTGTTTGCGGTGCGAGACTGCACTACATATCCGTCCGCACCTGTCTATGTCAACTCTGTTTGTCTGTAAATAAATTATCAGTACCCAGCTACCTGTCTTAATCTCTGGTCTTCACACGGGCAAACCGTCAAACTGCCCGATGGGTCTTGTAGCAAAATCACCATGGTGGTGCCCCATGGCTTGAGCTTCGACCCTGGCAGACGTACGTTAACCATATACATTTCTTTTACTGAGCCATTCTTTGCACCATATTCTCTTCTTTTTCATCACACACAAAGCAATTATCATGCTACACAATATCATCTTCTTTGCGGTAGGCACCATGTTTATCGTACCGCACTGAACACACTCCTGGCACCGTCGGGCACGCCCACCTCTCCATCGCCTCACCTGTGTGGACAACATTCACGGGTAAGCCAGCCAGAATTTGCCCGTCAACCCCAGAGCATGACAATCAGGCCCGCTCGTGTGGACAGGCCTTAAGTCTCAAAAGTTGGGATTCGCAGTAAACTTTGCGTTTCCTTTAAATTCTAATCGAAATGATCCTTTTGGAGATACTACATTTAATAGTAATTTTTTCTGGTTGAGTTTCAAAGAGGAATTCCGCGGGAAAGGTTTTCATCGAGACAACAATTTCTCTCAAAAATGATATAGATCTTTAACAACAGTCCCAGGCAATCCACGTCCCTTCTAGTCATTTAAATAGGATCACTTGCATCAACCTCAATAATAGCATTGGCACACTAAGTTTTAGGAGGAAGTATGTATACCATAACATGCCTTTCCACAAATTCAATCACTCAACATACACAACTACTTTCACTTAGACTAACTAAAGGTGCGTCCACACGGTCGAACAATGTCCGACGGACACATTGTTACTATATCATAGGCGAAGTAGGAAGACGTCATAAGCGGGGAAACGATGGAAGTAGATCTGGCAACAAACAGTGGTACCAGATGAGGTTGTATACCACCAGTGTTTTTACTCTGCTCACATGGCAAAGACTGGCAGACAATTGTTATTGGTAACAATGTTTGTCCGTCGGACATTGTTCGACCGTGTTGACTCACCTTAACTGGACCAGTGATATGCTAGTGATTAAATAATTGTTAGAACAATGAAACAAGGCTGAAAATTTAATATAGTAAATTAGCGTATCTATTTTCGCTAGCTTTTATATTCACCACAATCTTTTACATTACTGTAGTTTTCAACAAAGTGAAAAGGGGTTGCCTTTGTCACCCGTAAGGAAAGGTACTGAACTAGCACTGCCTAGCTTTAAATGTTAACTGTTAATAACCCTAACAGTTTCAAGATACTTCAGAGATAAAATTCAGGTCTTACGTAGATCCGTTTCTGCATAGGATTAGATTTTTGGGCTTACTGCCTTTTGACTTAGACCTTTGATTTTCTTTAAATGAATTCCCTCTGGAACCAAGAATATTTAGAACATTGATACTTAAACTAGGCAGTCTTAATTCTCTCCTCAACTCACGCTTAATGATACTAGTTTTAGATATTTTTCGCACTTCATTGATAAAACTGAACTAATTTTATTAAATCTCCAGGTAATGAATAAGTGCCATTAAAATAACACTACTAAACGACTGATTAGAAAGTATTTAGTTATCAATTTATAAAAATATGTATATATAAAATACAGTAGCAAATCTTCAGTCAAATTTGTGACAATCTTCAGTCAAATTTGTGACAATCTTCAGTCAAATTTGTGACAATCTTCAGTCAGAACCAGAAAAACTATGGAGAATATTTTGAGTTTAAATATTTTGAGTTTAGAGAATATTTTAAGTTTAAAACAGCGTTTTGCAAGTCCGATTTTTTTTGACAAAATCTGGCTTTTCAAAGTACATAAGTTTAAAAAACCTTAGTAAATAAAATATACACTAGTAGGATGCTTTCTCTGGGGCTATTTTTTATTAACATTCCTTTTAGTGTGTTATTGTAAGAAAAAAACAAGGTTGACATTAAAAGCTTTTAACAATGATTTAAAGGTTTCAAATCCGTTAAATTAAGGCAAACTGAGAATGTTCTTAAAATTTTCTTTCTGCGTGTTACTAACACTATAAAACTTTTTGTGGGCTTTATTATAACAAATATCTAATATATGTACACACACACACTCACACACAGAAATGTACTAGCGTGTGCGGGCGCACACGTATGCACACCTACACTTTCCGCCTCGATCAGTGGGGCGGCCAGCGTCGCCGTGTAGCAGTTATTATTATTAAAGTTTTTTAACCCACGTTCAAACAGGAGTTCGTCCGCTAACCGTTTTTAATCATTCGCCATTAATTTCCTGTACTATTTTGACACACACAGACACTTGTGTTATATTGCTCTTATTATCAGGCTGTAGAAGTTAGACAATCTGCGGTATTCATAAAAATGAAGGATATCCTTGTAAGCATAAGGTAGAAGTAGAAGGTAATTCTCTGAAGCAAAAGGTAGAAGTATAAGCAAATCTTTCTTTCCATATTCATAATGATTACCTTTTACTTGCGAGGATATCCTCCAAGCAGAAGTAAAAGGTTGACAACAGATGAAACTAGAAAAATGACAACTAAAGAACTCCAACGCTTAGTACTTTTGCAGCAGTATAAAACGAGTGTAGTGCAACAACAATACTACGAAAAGAAGTTGGAAATGATGCAGCAGCCTGAGAAATCAACACCAAAAACTGTTTCTGACGGAAATCAAACGTATTTTATGTTGTAAAAATAAAACTTCATCAAAAGGTGTTATTGTAGTTAATTTTTTTTAGTTTAAACAGAAAAAAACTGTTATTTGAGTTGTTTTTTTTAGTTTAAACAGAACAAAACTGTTATTTGAGTTTTTTTTAGTTTAAACAGAAAAAACTGTTATTTGAGTTAATTTTTTTTTTAGTTTAAACAGAAAATGTTATTTCATTTTCCAAAAAATGTGACTTCATTAATTTCATAAATAGCGATTTTGGTTAAGAAATGCCTTATAAGTTGTAACATTATTTTTAATTATTAAAGTTGTATATTACAATGCTCAAGTTGTTCCTGATTTCCTGTCCCTGTTGGCGAAGAGCTAGTTCATCACGATTGTTGTCATGGTTTTCTTCATCTTCTTCTGGTATCTCTTCAGGTAGCTCGAAGTCAGGATCACCTAAAGTTTTTGCAATGTTATGGAGCACGACACAGCTAACGATTATTTTCGGTACATTTTCCAACTTCACGCGACAAACGTATTGTAAGATAGGAAATCGACGTTTCAGTTGGCCAAAGCATCGTTCAATTATTACTCTCTCTTTTTGGAAAAGCTTGTTATATTTTACCTCAGCAGGGGATGTAGGATTTCGATATGAAGTCATGAGACATGGCTCTATCCCATATCCGTCATCACCAAGTAGCACAGCATTAGCTTTAGTTCTTAATTGTAAACACACTTGTGAATTTCTCCATATCCTTGAGTCGTGCACGGATCCAGGCCAACTAACATCAACACTAGTGAACATTTCTTTGGCATCACAAGTGGCTTGAACATTCAGAGTAGACTTGCCTTTTCGATATCCCAACGTGCGTACAATCGATGACACCAAAAGCTGTCGGAAACTTATACTTCCTTTGCCATAACTGTTTTGCCTCTACTATTTCTCTGTTGGTAGTTAGAAACTTTATCCATTCATTCGCATGAGCAATTATGCTATCAACTACTGTATTCACAGTCCGTGATACCGTTGCTTGGCTAACACCAAGTTCTTGACCGATACCTATTTGATAGCCAGGATCACTGAGGTAACGCAAACATATCTTCATTCTATGGAAAGATGACAAGGCGCCTCCCCGAGTTTCTTCATGGGTGCCTAAAAATCTGTCCGCAAGCCACTGTACATTTTGTTCTTCAAAACGGAATAACATCTTGAAATCACGATCAAGTGTGGGTAAACGGGGCATGTATTGTTTAACATGCCTCACATCCACAAAATCTGCCATCATGCTGAGAATCGGACAGAACAACATTTCTCTTCGAACTGCAGTCTGCTACTGACCAGACTGGCTTTTTCGAAGCATATGCTCTTTATATGAAGTAAAGGGTCTTCTTTATGTATAACCATTTACTTTTATGTGATTATAAGGATATGCTTTTGCTCTAAAAGTAGAAGCTTTTGCTTGAAATGTTTATGAATACAAGTAGAAGGATTTCCTTCATATTTTGCAAGTATAAGCATATCCTTTTCTTTATGAATACCGCAAAATGTAGTGGGTTTATTATCAACTTATCTATTTCTGTATGTGGGCCCAGAAGAGGGCGAGGGAATTATTCACATTCCTACTCCCACTCTGATTTATGACGGGGTGGGGGTGGGTGGGATTCAGGAAACTTTAAATAATATCGTTATCGTTTTTTAAATAATATCGTTTCCGCTCTCCTCCTGACTTTTATTAACTGCTGATGAAGGAATTCTGGAATCTCCCGCGAGAGATCCACGTGCGTTTTTATATAGTCTTATAAGCTTATGTTATTTGCGCTCGATGTTCTATTTTCCTTGTTGTATTTTTCTTTGTAGGGCATGTACTTGCAAGAACAGAAGAGATTACTGTCCACTTTGTTCATTTTGTATTATGTCTCTTTGTGGACAAATTTTTATTAATGATTGTATATCTTTTTGTCAATAAAATAACTAACTATAGTAGATTCACATCAACCGTACATTTGATGTCTAGGCCAGACCCTTACGACGCTCCTGATTGGCTGTTGATAAGCCAATCACACGGCTGAAAAGTCAGGAGCGTCGTAAAGGAGGGGCCTAGACAATCATATGCACGATTGATGTGAATCTACTAATAGTACTATGTATGTGGAGGCCAGGGAATTTCCCTTCTCATCCCATCCGTTCCATCTTGTAAGGTGATGACAATCCTGCATTTCAAAGATCACTGAATTGTAACAGCGCCACCCCTCCCCCCCCCCCCCCCCCCCCCCCCCCCCCCCCGCCCCCACCCCCCCGCCCCACCTCTCTGCCCGTGTCATGGGCCATAACTAGTATAGTAAGTCCCCTGTTATGGCCTTATTCCACGTGAATAGGGTTCTTCATCTTCTGAATAATAATAATAATAATAATACGCAGTGATGATAAAAGTCTTTCCTTGTACTCATCGGTTGATTTGAAGCTTCCCTATTTCATTTTGAATTTTCTTCTCATTTATCCAGTTCTCTGCTGCACACTTTTCAAAATTGTCTGCTTTCGTGTTCCATAGTCCATCAAATGTATTATCATAGTCTTTGAAACATTCTAAGATGGCTAAGGGGGCCGGGGCAGGAAACGAATACAACAGCAGCTCTGACAGATCTATTGATCCTTTGAAATGTCACCCTCGAGGTTAATAATCGTTTGTTTTCTTTTTTCTTTTTTTCCCAAGTGCAAATGTATTTTTAGCTTTTTTGCAGGGAGAAATTGGGTGTAATTCTTTTGAAAATGGATGGAAATTACATCTGTTTACAATATACATCATTCCATTATAATTATTCATATTTCCAGGCCTGCTTATCGATTTCTTATCGCATCCTGGAATTTTACGATTTTTTAAAATTTAATTATTATCTACATACAATATTTACAATAATTCTTTACGATGAAATTAGCATGATTTGATTCTACTAACTATAAATGACCGTTCTATAATGAATTAAATTCTTCCAAGAATTTCCCAAAGGTTTTCGTTATCTTATGAGCATTATCAAAAATTAAATTTATATCTTCTTTGTATTGCATGCACTTCATTCTTACACGGTCCTTTATATTTTCAGGCAATAAATTTGTGTTTCTGCCGGACCACAGAGTTGTAATATAAGAACACAGGAATAAGATACATATATTCTTGACTCGAAGATCTTTACAATTTATATCAAAATATAAAATCCTGATGCTATTTTTAGGCTGAGTTTGACTATAGAAAAAGGGGAAGAAAATTAAAATGACAGCGAATAAAGGGGCAACAATTGCGCACATGAATACAAATACGAGATATAAATAGATCCTTTGTTAGCTCATTACCTGAAGCCGTAGAATTTGCAAACGAGAACATAATTTATCCTGAAGTGATTTCGGAAGCACAAATCTCATCACCTTCGTCAAGAAATAGCTTTGAGATACTGGATGAAGCCGTTCAGTTTAGGAAATGCAATTCTTGGTGAAATACATCCGCTAAAGACTCAAATGATTACGAGGATGATTATACTCTAAACAAGGGAGAAAATTAAGTATATTTTAGTTTTACTAGACCACTGAGCTGATTAACAGCTCTCCTAGGGCTGGCCCAAAGGATTGTATATTTTTACGTGGCTAGGAACCAATTGGTCATCTAGCAACGGGACCTGAAGCTTATTGTGGGATCCGAACCACATTAGATCGAGAAATTAATTTTTATCACCAGAAATAAAATCCTCCGTTTCCGCGTTGGCAGAGCCGAGAATCGAACTTCGGACCACCAGATTGGTAGCCAAGTGCGAAAACCACTCGTCCAACGCGGAACTTTAAACAAGGGAGAAAATGATTACATATCACACCAGGTGACCAGGCTCATGGAAAATGCCCGACGTGCCCTGCTGTCTATCTTGCTTTTCAGTCATGTCCTGCATAATTCTGCTTAAGGTCAGATGCCCTAAATGCGATGTGTTCTTTTATTTTTTCAGTGTTAATGCCGATCCATTTTATTCTCGTGACGACGTTTTCTATGCTGTTAATTAAGTTAAAAGGAAACTATAGCGTGAATACTAACAGCGGCAACAATTGAAACCTTTCACGTCAATTACAAGCTGAGTTTCCTTAGTCCTCATCTATTACGGTGATAAAGTATCGTTCTAGCTCTATTCAGTTCTTGTATTGATTATCGATTCTAAAGTCATGACTGACACAGAATTATTTTAAACTCAAGATTCTAAAGGCCTGTAAACACTAGGAAACATTGTTTGCAAACAAAGTTTTCAAGTTGTTTGCAAACAGTTTGCAAACAGTTCACAAACAGTTTGGAAACATTGTTCGCAAACTTTGTTTGCAAACAGTTTCCTAGTGTGGACAGGCCTTGGGTTGCCGAGCGGCAAACTAATCAATTTGGATGTACTACATGTATAACTTACTGCACAGTATATCAGTACGATATACTAGGTAGAACCTCACCCTCTCTATTTTTTTTTTCTTTTTGTACTTCCATTAGGTACAAACCGTGATTTGTACTTATAAGAGTCTCAAACACCATTTTTAGAGTATGAAATCAAAATAATATCAGTGTCCAATGAAAGGATTATATTATGCTGTGGTACTGACATCAACGTGTTTTTAAAGTATTTAAGAATCTGAGTTGAGCCATTATTTTAGTCTAATTATTGTTTCCACCACTCGTTTAGGCAGAATATAAAAGTAATCACTAGGAACCCTCTCAATTATAAAGCTTATTATACCATTCATGGTGAATAGTTGTCTTCCGATAAAAGAAAACGATTTTTTTGTCTACTTTATTAGTCACAAACTTACTAACATCGATCTCTGGAGGACCACAAAAGATTTTTTGATAAATAATAAGTGAGATATCATTTGCCAAACGGAACTGTTTGAGATAAATTTTTTCGGATTCAGTTTCTGTTACATAAAATTAAATTTTCCGAAACGTAACTTTATGGTTGCAGTTAAGAAAGTTAGTTATCACAAGAACACATTATGGAGGTTAAGCATGAAACTGAGTCAAGTTATTCAAGGCACTAGAATGATGGTCATAATGACACAAATTATTCGCTTGGATATTTTTTATTGTTGAAGGTCCAATTAAGATTAAAAGTACGGAAATTTATTTGCAAACAAATACATGAATATGAGTCAATCATTTTTCTCAAGCTGGTAAGTAGAACAGAAATCCCGTAAACAAAGTGTAATAAAAGGGAAGAGAGAGAAATACACAATTTAGGCCAAAGGCCAAGCACTGGGACCTATGAGGTCATTCAGTGCTGAAAGGGAAATTGACAGTAAAAGGTTTGAAAGGAGTAACAGGAGGAAGACCTCGAAGCAGTTGCTCTGTCAATCAATTGTTAGGAGAGGGTGGAAAGTAAGATGGAAGAAAGAATATGAAAGGAGGTACAGTAAAAGGAAAAAAATGGGTTGCAGTAGGGGTGAAGGCACGCTGCAAAGAACCTTAAGTAATGCCTACAGTGCACCGCATGTGGTGCACTGATGGCACTACCCCCTACTGGGTATAATAAAAGGGGGACTGTGTAACTACAGTTAGTACCAATCTAAAGTCAAATCATACGTTTATATTACAAACAGTACGAAGACATTGGCCAAGGTCACGCGTCGCTCCTGATTACGTATACTTGATTCAAAAGTATTTAAGTTCGTTTTTTTTATCTCATACTGATCTAGAAACTTATCCGTTCTCAAATCTTTTATTGAACACGTCGATATCTGCAGAGGTTCCTACAACTCTTTGTATTGTTACAAAATATACATCTATTAAAACGCGTGTCGGTACCGAGTACATTATAGCAATTATTTTTATTCATACTTCTATGCCTCTGCTTTACTTTGCTACTAAAGTATCATTCTTTCATTTATGTTAGAATATCTTACCATCTTCATTACGTTACTAACGGTTGATTGCATTTGTATGTTCTTAATAACGGCTATGAACAAATTTATATAAATGCTTGAATTTTTTCTCAGTGTTTATATATCTCATCTTTTCTTTACTTTCCATTTAATTTTCAGAGAGAATTATCCTCATTTCTTTCTTGACTTCCATTAATTTTCAGAGAGAATTATCCTCATTTATGCTGCCCTACTGAGAAAAAGAATTTGTCATATTTTTAAAGGCAATAAAATCGAGAACTAGGAATTTGAAAGTTATGAAATATGTTAATTTCCTTTGTTTTTAACTCTCTCTCTCTCTCTCTCTCTCTCTCTCTCTCTCTCTCTCTCTCTCTCATAAGCAAACAAATTGATTATCCGTAATATTAATACCAAGACTTAACAACTTCCAAACAAACAACTACGCAGCCATTCTAACGTGTAAAATGTACTCTATGACGCACACGCGCCTGGATAAAACTGACCACTGACAACTGCGAAGCGATGCGTCATTGTTGAAGAAAAAACTAAATGTAGTCCTCGTACCGTCAGGCAAAGATTAGTCCACGCTGTATTAAGGCAAGCAAGCGGAACACCTCTTCTTGCGTGTACTCGTGAGCGAATTCTCCGGCTGTGAAGGTAACGCCATCGACAGATATTTTGCTTTCGATAAATTCGGTAATTTAGTATGTAACGTTATTTTATAATAACATTGGAAAACAAATTTTACTTCACGTCTTTTATTTAGCATGTGTGATTTACTAACGAGTTTAACGCCAACAGGAGTATGCTGATTATATATATATATATATATATATATATATATATATATATATATATATATATATATATATATTATATATATATACTATATATATATATATATATATATATATATATAGATATATATATATATACTATATATATAGATATACATATAGATAGATAAGAATAGATAGCATAATACACACACAGACGAATATATATATATATATATATATATATATATATATATATATATATATATATGATATATATATATACAAGTAGATATAGTAATGTATATTTAAGCTCGTTAGTTAATCACACCCACGCTCACACACACTATATATATATTTAATAAAAGGAGCCCATAAAAACACCAAAGTATAGAGAGAAAAGTACTACCATATTTCAGAGACTGCTGTCTCTCTCTTCAGCAGTCTCTGAAATATAGTACTTTTCTTTCTATACTTTGGTGTTTTTATGGGCTCCTTTTATTAGATGGAATTCTGTTGTAACAGAACATTTTTACCAGTCTATATTATATATATATATATATATATATATATATATATATATATATATATATATATGTGTGTGTGTGTGTGTGTGTGTGTGTGAGCGTGTGTGTTACAGTAAATATGTGAATTCAGCGATTTCACGAAATCCCAAGGGAACTGGTGAAACGAGCAACTGGCTTAAGAACCGAGGGATTTTACCAAACAGGGTGA